>NC_048228.1:22083385-22096851 GCF_002007445.2 Ailuropoda melanoleuca | reverse complement strand
TGGGGGCTCTTGATAAGTGTCAGTAGATGGGAGATTCAAGCCACTGATGTTTAGATACAAGTGAAGAATGATGAAGACCTCTCTCATAATCACCGTCCTCTGCCAAGATCTGGGTGTGGCTTCTGGGCTGGAGCTCGCTCGGTGGTTGTCTTGTACCATGCCAGGTGTCGGGAGCATAGCAGAGCCCCACAAGTGGGGACCTGCTTGAAGCCATCCTCGCCCAGTGAAGTGCTTACCTGGAGTTTAACAGGGCTTTCACATGTCTCTTCCAGTATTTTCTTTGCCTTCTGAAAACATACAGATCTTATCATGGTGAGGGGCAGATGACCTGATAAAACTGAAATGATACTGCTCTCTCCCACATGCTGAGGTTAAAGATGAAACGTCAGTCACGACTACCAAGATGATTTTGGATCTGGTTGGTATAAATCAGACCTTTATCAGATTAGTTTTGTGGAGTCCACAGTCATTTGTAAATTCTCTTTTAAGCACATATTTGGCTCTCAGTCAGGAAAGTGCCACTGCTCTAATTAACCAGGCTCATAGATAATTTAGACAAACAGGCTTTGTATTTACTTTGAAGAGACAAGAAGGTATACTTTTTGGATGTTTAAACTCATGACACTGGATTCTCTGTTACTAACCTGCCTCCTTCCAGTAGTGAACATGCAACAGGGTATCACGGCCCAGCCTGCCTGGGGGCAGGGAGTCCTTAGGCCCCGTGGAAGAATGTGCTTACTCCTGTTCTCTCCCTGCCTGTCTGTCTCCCCTCCCCTCTCCCTCTTCCGGTATCTCTGCTTCTCTCTCCCTCCCTCCTTCTCTCCTTCCTCCTTTCAGATATATGTAGATATAGTGCTTTAAACCATGCCTGGAACATAATAAACGTCGTGTAAAAGTGTTGTTCTTCTTCCTAGAAGTGGTTGTATTTCTTGGCCAAGAGTATGTCTTTGTTTTTGCTTCTTGGAAAAGCTATCTCTGACTCTGAAGGCTCACAGAGATTATAGAAATTTTAGAGATACAGAGACTGCAGGGATACAGAGATTATAGAGATTTCATAGAAATTATAACATGAAGTCAGTAAAAAAAAAAAAAGACTCAATGAGTCATTCGGGATAGCTGTTCAATGTGACAAATGTTTACCTGGCACTTATTAGTGCAAAGACACAGTCCTCCGAAGTGTGAGGGACACCTGAATGATGGGGAGCTGTGATAAGTGGTGAAGAGGGGTATGCATTACGAGAGAAGTAAAAACTACAGTGAAAGTTCCCAACTGGAAGAATGTCTGTTTGAGGTATTAGGAAAGACTTCATGAAGGAAGTATCATGGACCTTGGAGCATGAGTAAATTTTCAGTAGGCAGAAATGGGAAGGAATGGGGAGCATTCCAAGCATGAGCATATAACAGGTCTCTGGGGATAGAGAATAGCTGAAATGAGCTAAGTAGAGTGTATGTAAACTAGGTTGGCCTTCCTGCTGTGGTTTGGGGATGGGGGACCTGGTGTCTCCTCCTTTTCTTATAAGAACCTCAATCCTATTGGATTAGGGCCTCACTCTTATGACCTCATTTAACTCCGATGACTTCCTTGAAGGCCCCATCTCTAAATATGGTCACACTGGGGGTTAGAGCTGCAACGTAGAGATTTTGGGGGAGATCCAATTCAGTTCATAACAGGTGGGTTGGATTACATACGTAGAAGACTAGAAGCTGAAGGTCAGTCATTAGGGTTTTACTTCTATAGACCAACCCTATCCAGTACACCTGTAATATACGCTACCTATAATAATTTTACATTTTCTAATAGCCACGTTACAAAAAGTACAAACAGGTGAAATTAATTTTTATATTTTATTAAATCCAACATATCCAAGATATTAACATTTTAATATGTAATCAATTTAAAAATCATTGAGATATTTTATATTCTTTCTTATTTTTTGGCACTAAGTCTTCAAAATCTGGGAAGTGTTTTACACTTACAGTGTATGTCAGTGTAGACCAGCTGCAGTCCAGGTGCTCACACACACACATGGTGATGGCTACCGTATTGGGCAGCTCAGCTGTAGGCAACAGAGAGCTTTTGAGTCAAGTGGTGCAGTGATGGGAAATGTGCTTTAGCGAGTTAATCTGGCACTAGTGTTTAGGAGTGGGGGAGAGAGGGGATGCAGGAAATGTAGTGAGGCTGTTCTTATGTAAAATCGAGGAGAAGATTTAAATGCTAGGCTGGTGGTGATTGAGAAAGAAAACAGTGGTAGTTGGGAAGTAAAGGGATGACTTAGTTTATATCACGCAGAAAAAAAGCTTTTATTTGCTATAACATGTACGTCAATGACTGGATGCCTATTTGCAAAAGTTAAGAATGAATCTGTAGGATCTGGTTTTCTAAATGTTGGCCTAGGGCTTGTTTACCAATCTCCAGCCTTCCCACTCAACTGCCTGTTGGGATGACTCCTTTCCTCCCAAGCACTGGGAAAATTATCCAGCCTTATTTCAGGAGTTTAGAACGCCTGAATGGGAGGCAGTTGAGGGGCCCACTGCATCCTTGTGTCCAACGTTCATGATAGAGTTTTTTAATAAAAAAATAAAGACTCTGAGAGCGTGCAGCGTGGCAGAGGTTGAAGCTGCTCCCCTTCCAGAATGTTGGCTTTTCCCATGATATAACCCTTCCTCCTCCTCCGCACCTCACTTTTCTCTTCCCTACTCCTTTGTTTCTGGCAGATATTAATGAGTGCCAATTGGGCATGCACACCTGTGGGGAAAATGCCACCTGTACAAATACGGAGGGGAACTACACCTGCATGTGTGCCGGCAGCCTGTCTGAACCTGGACAGATATGCGCTGGTAGGTTGGCGGGTGGTCTAGGTTCAAGGAAGGGACTTAATTCTGGAAAATTCTAGACCCCGATGTATTTGCTCTAGAGAGTCTAGGAATCATTCGATTCAATGGGCTGGTGAGTTTACGTTCCTGATCAGGTGGTTGCTAAGCTTGGGGATGCGAAGTAGTCCAAGTTTTCTTAATTTAATAGCATCTGGAAGAAATTCTTTTTTTATTACTCACAATTCAATAAAGGTGGGAATACAGGTGGTTCTCTTTAACTATGCGACTAATGTCTTAAGTTATAATGTTGATTTCTGGGGCTGCTGGAAAAACGTTTCCGGTCAAGGCAGGTCAGGAAGGATGCCTGGACCCTTAGCATTTTGAATCACTTTTAAAGCTTTTAAAATATTACCTTAAAAAATTAGTATTTCTTGATCTGAATTAGAACTTCAGCTCTTTTTTCTTTTCTTTTTTTTTGATGTTAACGGTCGCCTTCTGTTTCCTTGAGGCTCTCCCCAAATGGCAGTATCTTCTCACCACCTGCACCCCAGAAGGGGAGCTGGATTCACCCCGACCCTGGAAACCAGGATCGGGAGCTCTTACGCCACCACTCCCAGCAATTTACCTGTCTCAGCTCTGCAAGCAGGAAACAAGGGAAATTTCTGCACTTACTTGGGTCTCTTTTTTTTAACACATTATTTTTCTCAGATAGTTTGCTCTTCTTATAGGTATTGAAAGACTGCTAATATTTATACAGTCAGCTACACACCTAATGTTTTCCTTTTAATAAGCAGAGAACCATTCAATAAAAGGGACGTCACCGCTTTAACATTCCCTCTGTTATGGTAACATTTCTTTTCTGTCAGATTTGCTAGTCTTGTCTTTGAGGGCTCCCCTCATATTTACACCATTTTTAGAAGAAAGCGTTGTGTGGGAGAAATTTTTGAGGCTTCCAGGATATGGAGGGTAAGGGGCTGTGTGTTGGTGGGTAGTTTATAAACCATGAAGAGATACTTTTGTTCAGCGAGACCCTCTTAAAGCTAGCTGTCATTTCACATCATTGGTGTGTGCTTGTGGATGACAGGTGGCTTTCATAATGAGACCAGTGACTCGGGATTCATGCGGTAATTTAGAATCTACCATTCTCTTACTTGCCTCCAATACGCTTTATGTCAGAAAATACTGGACCTAAAGAAAGAAGGGCTGGCTTCATGGTGAATGACGTGAAGTCTGGTTAGGCAAGTGAAATCTAGAGTTGCTTCTGAGTTCTTGTCACTAAAAGACACTAGATCACAAATTGTTCACAGAGACTAGTTCCGGATATTGATCCCTGAAAGAACTAATCACTTCAGAAAGTAAAAGTAATGTCTTTGATTTTTGTAGACTCCACTCCATCTTCTCATCTCATGGAGGATGGCCGCCATTCTGTGAGAACTAGTGACCACGAATGCCCCTCATCCTATGAGGGCTACTGCCTCTATAACGGTGTGTGTATGTACATCGAAGCAGTTGACAGATACGCATGCAAGTAAGTCAAGCTTTTGTGACGGCTCAGAGATATGAGATTGCAGTCCATAACTTTTAGCTAATTCATAACATTTGTATCAAGGAGATTTTTCTGTAATTAGGTTTTTGCTAGGGAAAAACACACAAACACACGCATACAGATTTTATGCGTGTGTGTATGTGTGTGTGTGTACGTACGTACTGCACCCTCCCTGCCTATCGTCCCCCAAGCCCCGAGCTGCCAATGGTAAATACACGTTTAAAGAATTGGTGATTTCCCCTTTTTCTTGATGTTACTACTGGTACAGTCTGGGGCTTAAACCTCTCGTTCTGGCTGAAAACTTAGGTTTGTGAAAGAATTCCTTAAAACTCTGATTTATTTTCTGCTACATATGTGGAGCACATCCACGATACGTTTCTGACTTTACAAAAGTGTTATATATACACACTGGACTTCTGACCTTCAGTTTTCTACACTGGAAAAACAATGATTTTTCTGCAGTTTCTAATAGCTGGTGTTTACACTTCTGTTGCTCAGTAACAATTGCTGGAAGCAGCCCTTGCTTCTGTTTGTTCCTTTTTTGTCCCATGACGGTTTCACAGTGGGCACAGTGAACTGAAAAGTAGGTTTGAGGGTGAGCTGAGATGGTAGGTCCTCCCACCGTACTTACTCAGAAAACATTTCCCTTGCAGCAATACCTAGTTCTGCATCAAATTTTACTTTTAATGGATTTCGTATTTTCAAGTCAATCAGAGGGAACTGATAGGTCCTGAAAAATAAATAGGTCCCCTGGGGCTAGACTCCTGACTCATTGGTAATTTCCTCTGTGCCTGAGGAAGAAATGATAAGATATTCTGATCCTCATGAATAGATGCTATAAGCTTAAAGGCTTTTATTATTTTATGAATAATAATCAGCAGAAACATAGTCTAAATTGTTGGAAGAACAAGTTATATTCTGTGACAAAGTGAATGGCCTTGCATTATAAATCATGTCAGCCAGACAAAAGTAATGAAAAATGCTCGTGAATATTAGTGAAAATGACTCAATTCCTATAGAATTCTACCTTCACGTTCATATTTGCATGCTGTAATTTTCTAACCTAAGATAAATCCAATCTTCACTATAGTTATCCTTGATTTTGATAATAAAAATCAATTTTTTCCCTTGTTCATGGTTTCTTATTATCCACAATAAGGAAATGATGAAGATAAATGTGCTACTTTATTAGATCATGGTTTCTTTTTCTCTAGGATACTTTAACTTTAGATTATAAGAGACATTACAATAATGTGAAGGGTACTTCACAATTACGAATTGCATTTAGCACATTGTTTTCATTTGACCTGATAGCATCCATTCATTAAATGATTTATGAACTCTTTAGTACACTGCTTTTCTTTCTGTCATTAAGTCCTGATGAAAATATCTTATTCCCTGATAATGTTTTAAACATGAGTTGCTACAAAATGACAATTATACTAGAGATAACACTCACATTTAAGGACCTTTAATCAAAAGCAATATTTAAAATATCACCAGAGGTCCCATTAATCTAGATCATAACTTTGTTTTTGAATTCTACATTTCATAAAAATGTGGCTTAATCAGACGTTCAACCCTTTCCTCCTTTTGCCTCGATGACCTCACCTTGTATTTTTAAAATTCTATAATAACACATCTCTACGAGTGCTCACCACTCTAACTTTTATTAGAAACACTTCATCGGTATCATTCTGCAGTGTTCTTAATACCGTGAGAAGGTTTATAAAGGGCTGCTCTTCTTGCTCGAGGGCAATGGAAGGTCTGCTCAGATATAGAGATTCCCCTGGCTGCCTGGGGTGCAGAGGGTGTGAGAACTGAAGTCTCCACACCCCATGTCTTCCTCAAAGGTTCCCTGGCCTGGAGATTCTCAGAAGACCAAGCTTCCTGAGCTAAGAGGAGGTCCTCATTCATTCTGGTTTGGCTTTGAACCAACCCACATGCTTCTGGCCAGGTCTTCTTGAGACCAAGCTGCCCCAACACCAGTGCTGTGAAATGTTTCATGAAAAAAGAGTTGTGTGGTCAAATCAGTCTGAGAAATGCTACATACTCTAGCCCTCGGTTCTTGATCATAGTACAGCACAATGTGAAAAGTCTTGTTGACCTTTCTTTAGTCCAGAATTTCTTGAAATTATTTGACCAAATAAACTCAGATTTGAATAATTTATCTGAATAAAAAACCCCAGAAATCTTTTGCTTGTTTAACAGAACTAATTAATAACCCGAAGAACTAGTAGTGGGGGGCCCATCCATGTGAGATGCTGCTCCCCAGGACTCTTGCCCATGTGATTAGCATATTCCTTGAGACCTTAAAGTCTCTGAGATTAACATCCAACAGCTTGAAAGTGGCTGCTAGGCATTGTTTGTAAATGACTATAACCAAAGATAGCTAGCATCAAAACAGTATCGAGGAAAGCCTGGAGTAAATTGATGGTCCTTTATACTTCCTACACCCAGATCCTGTCACCTCCTTCATGATCCGTTCTAGAAGAATAGCTTTTTGGAGCTGCATAGAGTTGAAAATACTTTTTGGAAGTAGCTCTATGTAGCAGAAAGAACACGGGCTTTGAAATCAGAAAACCATTTGGATCAAACCTGCCATTCACTGGCTAAAAGCAAAAAGACAAAAAATAACAAGTATTGGCAAGGATGTGGAGAAAAAGGCGCCCTCATACACTGTTGGTGGAAATATAAATTTGTGCAGCCACTGTGGAAAACTGTATGGAATTTCCTCAAAAAATTAAAAATAGAAATACCATATGATCCAATAATTCTATTGGGTATTTACCCAAAGAAAAGGAAAACATTAATTTAAAAAGATATTTGTGCCCCTATGTTTATTGCAGAATTATTTACAATAGCCTAGGTATAGAAGCAACTGAAGTGTCCATTGATACATGAATGGATTAGGAAGGTGTGTTGTGTGTGTGTGTGTGTGTGTGTGTGTGTGTGATGGAATATTATGCAGCCACAAAAAAGGATGAGATGTGCCATTTGAGACGACATGGATGGACCTAGAAAGTATTATGCTAAGTGAAATAAGTCAGACTGAGAAAGACAAATACCATATAATTTCACTTCTATTGGAATCTAAAAAAAAATGAATAAACAAACCAAGGCAGAATCAGACCTGTAAATACAGAGAACAAATTGATGGGTGGCAGAGGGGCGGGGGATGGGGGACTAGGTAAAATGGGTAAAGGGAAAGGAGATAATGGCTTCCAGTTATGGAATGAGTAAGTCATGGACATAAAAGGCACAGCATAAGGGGTATAGTCATTGATATTGTAACAGTGATATGTGGGGACAGATGGCAGCTACACTTGTGGTGAGCAAAGCATAATGTATAAACTTGTCAAATTGTTATGTTGTACTCCTGAAACTGAACGTAATATTGTGTGTCAGCTATATCCAACCAACCAACCAACCAACCAACCAACCAAATCCCTGCCATTCACCAGCTGTATGACCTGGTACAGATTACTTAACTCCTTTGAGCCTCACTTTTCTCATCTATAAAATGGGAATCTTCTATTGAAAGTAAAATGAGTAAAAGTGCCTAGCATAGTGTCAGATACATTAGGGTGCTTAACAGATGCTAGTTTCATTCTTTTTTTTTCTCTCTCTCTTTCTTTAAAGATTTTATTTATTTATTTGACAGAGAGAGACAGGCAGCGAGAGAGGGAACACAAGCAGGGGGAGTGGGAGAGGAGGAAGCAGGCTCCCGGCAGAGCAGGGAGCCTGATGTGGGCATCGATCTCAGGACCCTGGGATCATGCCCTGAGCTGAAGGCAGATGCTTAACAACTGAGCCACCCAGGCGCCCCCATTCTTCCTCTCTCTTAAAGTGACTTTCCAATGCTCTCATGACCAACTCAAGGTAGAAGTGGGATTAGGATCTAGGTCTTCTGCAGCTTCATCTCATGCCTTTTTCGTGCTCTCTCTTCCCACCATGAGGACCAGTATCAATTCCCTGGGCATTCATTCCTTCAGGTCCTTTTGGAATGAGGTGCAGATAGATAGTTGACCCGGTGTTGAGCGGGGAGGAAATTCCTAACAAGTGAGCAGCTCAAAATGCTTAATAGGTTCTTTTTGAAGTTTATGCTCCTGAGAAGAGTAATAGAACACGGTTGTACCCCAGATTGCATAATCTCTGGAAGTAGACGTTCCCAGTAGATGGCAGCATTGTTTCATTTACTTTAACTACAAATTCACAGGTGGTGGTGGTGGCTGGTAATGCTAGTTACAGTTTCACTAATGAAACACCATGAAAGCCCCTTTTCTTCCATGTAGTTTTTTCTCCCTTGAAGAAAGTACGCAAAGCTCATGTGCCGCCACCGAGACCTTTTCTCTTGGGTCAGTGGTGAGTTTTTTTAAAAAGAAAGAAAACGTTTCCTTGGCTGGCTAGGCTGTACTTCCTGTTCAGAGACTGCACACATTCTTTTCTAAGCCTGGTCTCAAGTGAGGGACTCTGCCTTCAAATTCTTCCTTCCTTTGACCTATACTCTCTGCAATCCGGCCAAACATTTGTTCACAAATTCTCTTGGCTCTCAGGGCAGAGTTGCTTTGTGTTGGTCTTAAAGTTAGCTCCTCAGGATTTTAGCCCAACAGAAGCTGATCTTTAATCAATGTTCTGCAATGCCTTATAGAGGTGGTATGCAAATAATCCCTCATCAATCCCAGGGCAAACAGACCAAAGGGGGAAGTCCATGCTGCATTAACTTGTAAATCAGAGTGCTTTCAGCTGACCCCTGATGGATTTTCCATATGCTTCTAAAGAGCTGAGTCTGGAAACGCAGAGGTTGAAAGACAGCAGGATATAGAATCTGAAAATACATAAGCGTTCTTAGCTGGGGCTTAGTGCTGACCTCTGTTTGTGTGTTGTTACAGCTGTGTCTTTGGCTACGTTGGGGAGCGATGTCAGCACCGAGACTTGACGTGGGAACTGCGCCACGCTGGCCAGGGGAGGCAGCGGCAAATCACCGTGGTGGCTGTCTGCGTGGTGGGGCTCGTCCTGCTGCTGCTGCTGCTGGGGCTGTGGGGCGCCCACTGCTACAGGTGACCTTGTCTTTCCATTGGCACTTTCAGCCTCTCTCTAGCACCTCCCAAGGGAACGCCTGCCTTCTCCAGATGAACTTTTTCTACACACTTGCTACATTTGTTTAAAAGGGGGAATAACAGTAAAAGAAAAAAAGAAATGGCTGAGGATTTCACTGCTCTAAAGCATCCGTGGTTTTACTTTTCCTTGTTCCGTTCCAGTCTTTGTCGGTGTATCTACATCGTTAATGGGGTTGTTGTTGAGCATAATGCATTTTTATATTCCACTTTTTTTTTCTCTTACGCATCACCTGCTCGCCCCGTAGGCTGCATAATTAATTTTGCGCGGCTGCCTTCCACTCAGTCAATTTCCTGCAAAGTATTAACTTCTGTTCAAGAGAATCAGTATTTTCCCTCACTTGGAAGGTCCTTGGGGTTTGTGTTTTCAGTAATTTCAAAGTAAAAGTTAAAAACTGTGGAGCAAAAATATTTATACACTTAATTAAAAAAATACTACATTAAGGTGAAGGGATCGTTTTCCGTTTTCTTGAAAAGGACTTCATCTTCCACGATCATCAATGTTGAAAAGCGTTTTATGTACTGTTACAGTTTGTGCTGTACAAAATAATTGAGTCATAACACTTTTGGGCAGAAGCAAACTTTGTAGAATTACCTAATTCAATTTGATAATTTTAATCCTGAAGAACCTATGACCCACTTAACTATGGCCCCAGTTCTCTGGGAATGTAGGGACTACTTATGCCATCATCTGCTGATGAAAATCCAGCCACATTTACCAGGCAACCCAACTGCTCAGGTGGCAAGTGTCATGTATGACGGAGAATTTCAGCATTTCATCCAAGATGTGCTTGTCTGAGATCCTGCTGTATCTTAGCGTTGTTGTTAAGAGCACGAGCTCTAGAATCAGACTACGCACGTACAAGTCTCAGTCATGCTTAAGTAACATCAGGCATGTTATCTAACCCTTGTATTCATTAATTTCCTTTGCTATAAAATGGGAATAAAGAATAGTACTTACTTCAAGAGTTATTGTAAAATTAATTGAGTTAATTGAAGAGCGTAGTGTAGAACTGGCATACAGGACTTAATAAACGCTGTGTTATCACGATGATTTTTTATGAGCTGTAATCTTCCCCCCAAGAGTAACATGTTATGAACCCTTTTACATCTTGAGAGACAAGGTTTCTCAAGCACAAACTTGACATTTTTTAATTCAGAGGTCCAACAGTAACCATTTCACTTTTTAGCCTGGTATTGGATTTGTAGGAAGAATATTAAATACTCACGATTTCTCCCATTGGACAGAATGCCAAAAGAAAAGTAGATGCTCGGGAAATAGTGTAGAAACTATGGAAGCAGGAAGCTCAAGTTCCTGTGTGCCATAATTATTATTTTTCCTTATTCTGTGGGTTATGACATAGTAAATAAGTTTTATATTCTGTTGATGTTCTTCAGAGGTCTGGATTGAAAGCTCATGTCAGATTGCTGACTTTTTGGACTTAGAATTCAAAGACCAGCTCAGCGGGTTAGTGTAGACTTTACATACAAATAAGAACATTTTTAGCTTCTGGCTGCCGTATATCTAAAATCAAAGTTGATAAGAGCTATTTCTTCAAAAAGAAAACTCATCAGAACTCTTTCTAGCTTATCCCCCTGCAAATTTTCAGCTATGTGTTTGACTGCATTCGAGTACTTCGATATATTGATTCTGAGAAGATCAAATTAAAACTGCTAGTTTAAATATTGCCATGTCACTAAAGTATACCAATAAATACAGCTCTAGCCTTCAGTTTTTAAGTTAGGTGTTTTGGATGATTTTCTTCAAAGAGTTAGAATCGGTTACTTCCTCCTTTTGCATCAATCCTTGCCTGTCTTGGCTAGATTGAGCATTTGACGCTCTCTGTCTTACGTACCTTTTGAGACTGGGGAATGAAGTAGGTTTAAAATGTTGCCACATTATTACTTCATGACGCTTGATTTATTGGAAGGACCCATTTGTAAGAAAATCCACAGGAAGTATTCTGTCACAAACTGTAACTTTGTTATTTTGCCACTTGGAACTCTTTCTTTTAGCCACTTGATTCAATATTTTCCCTGATGCCTTTGATTAAAAACAATAACAACCCATACCGTCTCTCAGTACCATCCATTGCAAAGAATCACAGTTGCTAGAATGGTTTTCAGAGCAGCGCTTACCTTCCTTACTTACCCTTGGTCAGGTGTCCAGGCAGGCCCATTTGACAGCGGGTCACACTCCAGAGGGACTCAGCTGCCACCTGTCCAAGACAGCAGCGCTGTTTTGGAATCTTGAGGCTGCCTAGTGATCTTCACTGCCATGTTTCCTTCATTGCCTTCCCAAATGGTTTTTCTTTTTTTTTTTTTTAAGATTTTATTTATTTATTTGACAGAGAGAGACAGCCAGCGAGAGAGGGAACACAAGCAGGGGGAGTGGGAGAGGAAGAAGCAGGCTCCCAGCGGAGGAGCCCGATGTGGGGCTCGATCCCAGAATGCTGGGATCACGCCCTGAGCCGAAGGCAGATGCTTAACGACTGCACCACCCAGGCGCCCCCCTTAAATGGTTTTTCAATACATGATGTACCCAACTCTCTCCCTCTAGAGGCTACTGCTCTGGGGATGGGGATCCCAGCTTAATATTAGATCTCCCTCCCTTTATCCCCCTTCCTCTCAGTGCATGACACCATGCCTTCTATAGACTTTGTGCTTCCTATTTGTCAAACAAATAAATATTTATAAGCTAGATTTGGAGGCAAGAGACCTATTCTATTTCCTAGCTGGGCAACTATGAGATAGTATTTTCTTGGGTCCTCCTCTCTGTGTGTTCTTGCATCTGATGCCTTTGAGCAGGAGAGGGCACCAAACTAGTGGGAGGAGACCAGGTATTTCACAGAACCTTGGAAAAAGTGAAATATCTGGAAAGTTCTACAGAAAAGAATGCCTTATAAAACCCAAAGTTAAGCTCCTAGTTTTCTTAATATTTCTTCTCTCTCAGACATTTTAAGTACCTACATTTCAGTGGTAAAAGCAGTTGTCCCTGACCATCATTGAGTGGGCTACTGGTTGTGTTTTGGTTTGAAATTGTCTCACATTTTGGCTTTATTGCAGGACTAAGAAGCTGCCATCGAAAACTTTAAAGAATCCTTACGAAGAGTCGAGCAGAGAAGTTAGCAGTAGCAGGCCTACAGACAGCGAGGCCAGGACGGCCTCTTGTCCCCAGCCTTGGGTAATGTGACCAAAGTAGAAGCAAGAAATTGGCTTCATATGGATCCCGGCTCATTTTTTCTCATTTTTTTTTCTGTCCTGTAGCTGCTTCTTATAACTTACATTTTGATGGGTTATGTGAAAAGCCTTTCCCAATTTTTAGGTAGTCTCTTTCAAATGGATGTCTTAAAAGCCCGAGATTATGCTCTACTTTTCTTTCTTTTTTTCCCCTTGTGATTTCTCCTGTAGCTGTTTGTTTATTAATTTATTTTATTGAAATATAATTGATGCTCTAACTTTCTTAAGATCTCTTTTCTTCACATATATTTTAAATCCCTAAATTTCAGCAGCAAAATAGTTGCCAGATGTAGCAAATAAAAATACAAGCTGCCTAATTAAATTCATACTTATAGTGAATGTTGAAATTTAAATTCAAATTTAACTGGGTGTCTTATATTTTGCCTGGCAAACCTGTACATTTTCCAAAAAGCGCAGTGATTGGGGAAGTTCAAAATGCTTCATAAATTACCCACTTCAGTAACTGATCTTGAAACCACATAGGGTGAGCTTGGGCTAGGCTAAGCTCCTTTGAAACTGTTGGAATTTCCATTTCCAGACACCTGGCAGGGACAACTTGAGTGGTTAAGTGTGTACTGCTGGTATTATGTGTGGCATGTATTGCAGAAGAGGCTGGAATATATGGCAGATCCACGGGGGGTTGAAACCTGTGGGCAAATAGGGAAAAGGTTATTAGGAAGATGTTTTGGAGGTGCAGAGGCAGCATTTGTCTCCTTCCCCACCCCCCACCCCCACTTCCCCACCGCCCT
>NC_048228.1:22071999-22083285 GCF_002007445.2 Ailuropoda melanoleuca | reverse complement strand
AACCCCCACTTCCCCACCGCCCTGCCTCCGCTCACGGTGCCTTCCCAGAGAGTAGCTTCCCCTGTGGCCATGCTTCTGCCTTAAAGGTGATCACTGATCCTGCCTCTTAGAGGCATTCCGTGTGTACTGAATGAAACTTAACTGATGAAGCTTAAACTACAAAACTGAAGATATAAAAATCAAACAAGTAATGTGAAGTCTAGCCTGACGTGCCCACTAATTGGCTGTCTTACTCTTCAGCACGTCACTTAACTCTGGTTCCTCTTCAGGACACTGAGGAGTTTGGATTAGATGACTTCTGAGGTCCCTTCTGTACCTTCGGATTCCATAAGTGTGTGCTCCTGGGTGGACTTACCTATAGAACATCCTCAGTTCTTTGAGCCCTCATGACTGTGTGGACTTCTAAATGACCTGTATTGCACCTGTCGGGCTATTGGGTGTTTCATTCAGGTTTTGGGTAGCAAGTATGCCTGGGTGGCTCAGTCGTTAAGCGTCTGCCTTCGGCTCAGGGCATGATCCCGGCATTCTGGGATCGAGCCCCACATCAGGCTCCTCTGCTGAGAGCCTGCTTCTCCCTCTCCCACTCCCCTTGCTGTGTTCCCTCTCTCACTGGCTCTCTCTCTCTCTGTCAAATAAATACATAAAATCTTTAAAAAAAAATCAAAAACACTTGTCACTGTCATTAGCAGCATGTTGGCTCAGAGCCATGGTAGGAGGCCTTGGGCTGCTGTGCTCAGTCCCCCTAGCTGTCATGGCTGTCCACCGTAATAGTCACCCGCACCAGCTACTGCTGCAGAGATCAGTAGGAGTGGGAGAGAGCCAAGCATCTGAACTAGCAGGAGAAGCAGGAGAATGGAATGTGGTTCCATCAGCTGCCTTCCCCATCTCAGTCCAGAATTCTAGGTCCTATGTTCTTCTGGCAGAAAAACATGTGGCTGGAAAATTTGCAGTGCAGAGGGCTGGATTTTGACTTTCGTCAGAAATAATGGGTATGTGCCCTGAAACAGTGGGTCGTGTATTGATTTGGCAGTATGTTGCTGCAGGGAGACCATTAATGAAGAGAAAGCAGTTAAGGATAATTAGCATCGTGGAAAATAAGAAAATGAAAACACATGTTCCTGGGATTCGCCAGCATTTCTCTCCCTAATTGACTCCAGTCGTTATTCTTCCTACACTTTTCTCAAAGAGAACGAGCAGGGAGGGTTTTTTTTTTTTTTTTTAATTCCCTTTTCCTTATTGTATTTCTGAGTTATGGGCTCCTCCTGTGGAGGGCCCATTTCTGAACCAACAGACAGCATGATCAGCTAAAATCTTGGGGCAGTCCCTCTGCTGGGTTACTGACTGGTGAGGAAGGACTTTGCAAATTACACTCTTTGTCCTAGGGCATGAGATAACTTAGAGCATTGATCTATTTTTTTCATTGATCTATTTTAATATCAAATCTGTCTTGTGTGAATGTGGGCCAATGAGCTCTGGTCAGCCTGCATTGCAAGTGCCCAATCAATCGTGGGTAATACAGTAAGGACAAAAATAATTATTTTTTTGACCAAAGAGAAATGCTGAATCTTTCTGGGCCTGCCTTGTAGAATTCTTGTTCCTAAGGGGTTCAACTATGAAAAAGCATTTGGTGGGTCCCTGCAAAATAGTAGTTCAACTATTAGTTGTAATTACCCATTAATGACCCCAAATTACTCAGAACTTCGTAGCATGTTTAAATGAATTTTATTAACTAAACACACACACATATTTGAAAAGTTGGAGCACATACATGTATGAGGTCTTATTTGTCTGGTCTTTGGGCAATGCTTAGAACTCTTAGGGAT
The DNA here is from genome assembly GCF_002007445.2 of Ailuropoda melanoleuca. Taxonomy (NCBI): domain Eukaryota; kingdom Metazoa; phylum Chordata; class Mammalia; order Carnivora; family Ursidae; genus Ailuropoda; species Ailuropoda melanoleuca. The sequence goes on along the minus strand of NC_048228.1, from coordinate 22,081,462 downwards.
TCTTGTATTGCTTAAAGTGAAGCAGTGGGATCCTTGGGATCCATGACCCAAAAGTGGGGATTCCAGAATTAGAATAGATTCTTCAATAAAGATATTGGTAATGCCTAGTTTCCTTAATCGACATAAGGCTCCTGATTGAAAACTGAATCTTTCATTAGCAAGAGAGAGAAATTTGACAGGGTCTTTCTTTCAACCTTCCATTTGATGAACATAATGCAGCCATAAACTTTGGTTTCATGTATGTTGAGATAATTGAGGAATTATAGCGATGTCCTCTCTCTCCCTCCTTCCCTTATGTTCTCTGCAGTTTGTGGTGATAAAGGAACACCAAAATCTCAGGAATGGAAGTCAACCTACGGCTGTCAAGGACGGTGAGGCAGCAGATGTTAGCCAGTCCTCCTCTCTGGAGCCAGGTGAGTGGCTATCTTTACCTGGATCCTGAATGTTTTCCCAGGTGTGAAAATCTCATAGAAGCACAGACACAATAGTTAAACTATGTATAAGCTATGTGAGCAGCTGGGCTGTATTGAAATGCCATAGCACCTTAGAGAACTGTATTGGGATTAGATTCTTATCTTGCATGATGTTACCATGTTCGCTCAAAACTCTGTTCACATACCAGTCTGTTAGATCTCTCTGAGCAAGCACACAATGAGTGACTCTTTCTTTTGAATTTGGTTGGGTTTTGGGGTCATTCTTGGGGTTTGGGATCTGTATGGTAGCTGTAGGTATAGTTCTGGTGAAATTGTAAGTGGCTCTGAGAAAATGTGTTCCGTGTTCTAGAAGGAAGGTTCCTGTGAATTTAAGTTGATCTGGGGGTCCCCCTGTGGATTTGGGAGTGTTCATGTCTTATCAGAGACCATCCCTCAGCCAGATGCCTGGCCATCTATGAAGTTCATTCAGGCTGCTAGGAGAGGGTCCATAAAATCAACCCAGGTTCTCAGGCTGCTCTGGAACTCAGTCTGCTTCAGGTGAAAATGGAGTTAGATACCCGTTAACATAATACTTTTGACAAGAGTTGCATGATTGATAAACAACTTGGGGCTCAGATGTCAGTTTTATTTCATAACTCAGAGGACAAGATTGAACGTGTTTTGAATCATAAGCTGTTAGGAAGTTTCAAAGAAACTTTGAACCAACAAAAACCAGTTTCTCGGGACACCTGGGTGGCTCAGTTGGTTAAGCATCTGCCTTCAGCTCAGGTCATGATCCCAGGGTACTGGGATCGAGTCCTGCATTGGGTTCCTTGCTCAGTGGGGAGACTGCTTCTCTCTCTGCCTGCCTCTCATCCTGCCTGTGCTCTTTCTCTCTGACAAATACATAAATAAAATCTTTAACAACAACAACAACAACAACAACAACAACAACAACAACAACAAAACAGTTTCTCTGCTGAGAGGGGCTTCAGCTCTGCCTGTATTTTCTGATGTTTGTCCTTTGTAAATGTGCTTGTTGCCTCTTCAGATTTCCATGTAGAGAGAACATAGGATTCTTGTTTTGAAAAACTCATTCTACATCTGTCTCGTATGTGTATCGCCATGTAGCCCAAATTCAGTAGAACTTTTTTTTCCTTGACAAAGGCCTTGGATCTTAAGGTACACTTAAGAGTTGAATATTAAAACAACAATAAATATAGTTTCATATATTAATTGTTACCAGTGTTGTTACCTGCATAATGAAAACATTTGGCATTTTCAAAAGTTGCTTGGGTTTTGTTGTTAAAACATTATTAGAAAGTAATAGAGTATCTTATGATTACATACTAGTTTTTCTTGAGGAGCTAAAAGCACATAATTCTTTGTTACAAAAGTAATTCAGTGTAGAGGTACATATAATTTTTCCAGTTAATCAGTAGCACAATGATTTGACCAAGGTGTGGTTAAACTCAGAAAATAACTACGGACTTAGTTAGCTGAGTACACAGCAAAAGATTAGAATATCTCCCTTTTTGCTCACTCTGCTACAGTTTGACTCATTCTCTGTGGGCCATTCATAAAACTGTCTCCCAATTTGAGTGATCACACAGCCCCCAATCATGGCCAGCTGTCTCATAAAATGCATGAGGTGAAAGTGTACAAAGAGACCCAAAGTAGGGAAAGAGAATGGAAGAGATAAAAGATAGAGATTGGCTCTGAGCCAATTCCTTCTCCGCTCCTGGAAAACCCATTAAAATACAGGTTGTACTAGTGGTCATCCATGGAACCATAGTCACCGACCTCAGCCAACATGAGTTGGTGCAGGTTAAGTTAGCATCATGCTACAGGCAGAGTACCATGGTAGGGAACAGGTGTGTAAGTGCACTGAAAACCTGAGCTCTGTTCTCAAGTCTCCCAGAAGGGGAGAGAAGTGCACAAAGGCAAAGAGGAATGTCAGGTAGCATCGCCTTTGAATCATCTCATCCAACCAAGACTAATTTTTTAGAAACTGGGTCCACATAGTCTGAGAATGGATTGATTCTGTGTCTTGTCTTTCAGGCCTACTCTCCAATCACTATTATTAGGACCTCTCTTGCTGGACATTGTGAATGATGTGAATCCTCAAGTTTCTTTTTCCTTTTGTACAGGCTCAGTGCAACAGACGTCATGGAGAAATGAACCCCAGGTGTCTATGCGCACAGAGCAAGGCTGCCACCCTCCACCATCCAGTGATAGAGGCTCTGGTCCCCAGGCAATGGAGCAGAGCATTCCTCTCCCCTCCTAGGGGGCACGGCCCATTGCTTTGGGGATAGAGAAGCCCCATTCTCTCCTGTCAGGTAACCCTTATTGCAACAAAGGGCCCCAGATCCACCACACCAAAAGAAGCTGACTTGGTGAAAACTGGAATTAAAAGGAAGGTCAAAAACTATAAACTGTATTGATAGATGGTAATACTTCATTTCAAAGAGTAAAGGGAAAATGCAGATTTTGGTGCCACAATCTCCAGAACTAATCACCCACTCAGGGTCCTGGAGACAAATAGGGAGTCATGCTTTTGTTTCTTCCTTCAAGCAGTTCCGTTGCAGATTTTCAAGTAAGAGTAACTGGGAGAATCACTAGGTAAGAAACCAAAGCACAGTATTACTTTGTAAACTGTGTTTTCTTCAATAGTCAGTACAGATGGGTACTTTGTTCTCTGCAGCCCCAGAAGAAATTGGATTAACGCAGGCAACCACACTGGTTTGGTCAGTTGTAAGGTAATTCCTTTTATCTGGGCAGAACATTTAGCTCAATCTCATAAAATGATTAGAATATTAAAATTGATACGATACATTGTGGGCATTTAACCTATCACTGGTGTGGTCCATACTGGTAATTTCACAGAATGAATTTTGATAAATTAATCAAAAATGTATTAACTTAGAACCTGATCTCTTCAGAATTAGTTGGCTTGTTTTTTCTATTTTAAAATCTTTGAATGAAAACATTTTATTTTATAAAAAATTACCCAAGAGACACCAGTGTTTCTCAAGCATTACTATCCTTTCCCCACAGAATTTTGTAAAATGAAAATGGTAAATTTTCCTTTCATGTGTTGGCACCAAATTTTTACTTATTTTCAAATATGAGATTGGAAGCAAATTTCCAGATTTATTTTCATTTTAAACAATTGATCTCTTCTAATTATTTAAATAAAATCACTATAAAACATAAACATTTTCTTGTATTCCTGGTTAAGTAATAAATTATAGTTTAAGGGGTAATAGAGTTGAACCAAAGTGTTTTGCCAAAGTGAATGTCAAATCTTCCTATTGTTACACTTCTAAAAATAATTTTGAAATCTGTTGTTGTAACTTTATAAAGTAAAACTTCCTAAGGTGTTCTAATTAAATCTTATTCTTGTAGCTAAGATGTTGTTATTACAAATTATACAAACTAATACAGTAAGCATAGACTTTGGATTATTCAGTTTATATATAGCTAGTCCCTTCGCTTACATTTTCTTGCATTTTTCTTCAACTCCTTAGACCTTGGTCAGACCAGAATTCAGCATAAAAAGGAGTTGAAGCACATATCTTCAAGTAGGCACTTAGAAATTTTGGTAAAGATTTAGTGGTGAGGAGGAGAACCTAGATAGTTATTCAGTGTGACCCCTTTTCCAGATTTATATAAAGACAGATTTTCCTGTATTCTGTATAAAGTTTTGCTTTGACAGTCGGTACCCTGAAGTATCAGAAGACCTATGTTTTTCTTCTAATAGTGAAATGACTTCAGAAAACAATACTCAGAATATTCCCACCTACGGGGAAATTATATTCCGAAGTGTGAATCCTTTTTCTCCTTCCCAAAGTGAGCATTTCTAAAGCTTCCAGGGTGCAGATTATATAATTTTTAAAAATTTTACTACCTCTTTCTTTTAGAATTTCAGTGATAACTAAAGAGATTACAGGAGACCACAGTAGCTCATAATGTCACATCATCTTTGAACCAGATAATCCCTATTGTCTTCAAGCCTTCCAATGAATCTGATACCTCATAAATTGGGACCATGTGAAATCCCAAACCACGCTGTAACACTGGCTCCCTGGTCAGATTAAAGAAGAAACGTACTTCGCGTTCTGTAATCAACAAGTCACCATGAAGAGATAGCTTCCTTTCTTGTGGTTCCACGTTTCTACCAGAAATATCCTCCTTTAAAAATTTATTTTTAGGAAAGAGGATTTTCCTTTGAGATCTTTGATTTGCATTTTTTCCAGACTGAATATTTTTATTTCCTAACTCTCACAGTCTTATTGGGCACAATGCCTGATTATGATTCTATTTGACTACATGTTGCCTACTACATATAAAATGAGCGTTCTGCCCTCTTCTGGCATCTAATGAAGGCTTAGGACACTGTAGTCTTTTAAAACCAGTTCCACATATTAACCTTGATTTCCAGCTCATGTTCTTTTCATGTGAATAAATGATTATTGTGTGATAATCAAAAATGTGTTAAAAGCACTAAATAATAAATCCTTAAAAATAATTTTGGGAGAAAAGGAAAATACCTAGTCATTTTAAGTAGCTGTGACAGGCAAGATGTTATGTTTTGCTTTGTTTTACTTTTTCTTTCTTTTTTTAAAAGTCTTTGAATGAGAAACCCTAGTTCCATGCATTGTTTCAACCTCAGCTCTTCAAAGTTAGACATGCCTGAGGCAGAGAATCCTTTCCCATTTAGAACTTTGTAGGACGTCTGTAGCTAGTGGCCATATGCTAGCCACAACATAGCTCCATAGGAAAATATGTGAGAGACATTTAGTACCATGTTAATCATGGACACATCTGAAACAAAGGCATCTAAATTTTAAAACAGGGAAATTTCCTAGCTGGTGGTCATATTTTTTTTCCTCTACAGTGAATATTTCATTCTGACATGATTCAGTTTCTGATGGCCCAGAAGAAAATTAAGATGTACTGCTCTCAACAATTAAGCCTTCGGAATGCATTCTTCTTCTTCTTTTTTAAGTTTTTATTTTAATTTCAGTTAGTTAACACAGTGTTATATTAGTTTCAGATGTACAGTATAGTGATTCAACACTTCCATACAACACCCAGTGCTCATCACAGCAAGTGCCCTCCTTAATCCCCATCACCTATTTCACCCATCCCCCCAACCACCTCCTCTCTGGTAACATGACTTTGTTCTCTAGAGTCTGCCTCTCTTTCTTTTTTCCCCTGTGCTCATTTGTTTTGTTCCTTAAATTCCACATATGAAAGAAATATAGTATTTGTCTTTCTCTATCTGACTTATTTCACATAGCGTTATACTCTCTAGCTCCATCCATGTCATTGCAAATGCGAGATTTCGTTGTTTTTATGGCTGAATAACATTCCGTTGTGTATATATATACCATATCTTCTTTATCTATCTATCAGTTGATGGACAGTTGGACTGCTTCCATAGTTTGGCCGTTATAACTAATGCTGCAATAAACGTTGGGATGCATGTTTTTGTATTCTTCAGGTAAATCCCTAGTAGTGCAATTGCTGGGTCGTAGGGTAGCTCTATTTTTAACTTTTTGAGGAATCTCCATACTATTTTCCACGGTGGCTGCACCAGTTTGCATTCCCTCCAACAGTGCAAGCGTGTTCCTTTTTCTCCACATCCTCACCAACACCTGTTGTTTCTTGTGTTATTGATTTTAGCCATTCTGACAGGTGTGAGGTGGTATCTCATTGTAGATTTGATTTGTTGGCCATCTGTATATCTTTTTTGGAGAAATGTCTGTTCATGTCTTCTGCCCAGTTTTTTAAATGGATTATTTGTTTTTAGGGTGTTGAGTTTTATAAGTTCTTTACGCATTTTGGATACTAACCCCTTATCAGATGTGTCATTTGCAAATATCTTCTCCTATTCCATAGGTGGCCTTTTAGTTTTCTTGATTGTTTCCTTTGCTGTGCAGAAGCTTTTTATTTTGATGTAGTCCCAATAGTTTATTTTTGCTGTTGTTTCCCTTGCCTCAGGAGACATATCTAGAAAGAAGTTGCTACAGCCAATGTCAGAGATCTTACTGCCTGTGTCTTTTTTTTTTTAAATGATATGTTAGTCACCATACAGTACATCATTAGTTTTTGATGTAGCGTTCCATGATTTATTGTTTGCTTATGACACCCGGTGCTCCATGCGATACGTGCCCTCCTTAATACCCTTTACTGGGCTAACCCATCCCTTCACCCCCTCCCCTCTAAAACCCTCAGTTTGTTTCCCGGAGTCCATAGTCTCTCAGGGTTTATCCCCCCTCTGTTTCCCCCCACCCTTCGTTTTTTCCTGCCCTCCTAATGATCTCCCTGCTATTCCTTATGTTCCACAAATGTGTGAAACCATATGATAATTGTCTTTCTCTGCTTGACTTATTTCACTTAGCATAATCTCCTCCAGTTCCATCCATGCTGATGCAAATGTTGGGTAATCATTCTTTCTGATGGCTGAGTAATATTCCATTGTATAAATGAACCACATCTTCTTTATCCATTCATCTGTTGAAGGATTTCTCAGCTCCTTCCACAATTTAGCTATTGTGGACTATGCTGCTTTGAACATTGGGGTGCATATGGCCCTTCTTTTCACTACATCTGTATCTTTGGGGTAAATACCCAGTAGTGCAATTGCTGGGTCATAGGGTAGCTCTATTTTTAACTTTTTGAGGAATCTCCACACTGTATTCCAAAGTGGCTGTACCAATTTGCATTCCCACCAACAGTGTAAGAGGTTTCCCCTTTCTCCACATCCTCTCCAACATTTGTTGTTTCTTGCCTTGTCAATTTTTGCCATTCTAACTGTTGTAAGGTAGAATCTCAGTGTGGTTTTGATTTGAATAAGATTTTAATGGTTTTAGGTCTCACATCTAGGTCTTTAATCCATCTTGAATTTATTTTTGTGTACGGTGAAAGAAAGTGGTCCAATTTCTTCTTTTGCATGTTGCTGTCCACTTTTCCCAACACCATGTGTTGAAGAAACTGTCTTTTCCCACTGGATATTCTTTCCTGCCTTGTCAAAGATTAATTGACCAAATAGTTGTGAGTTTATTTCTGGGCTGTTCTATTGGTCTATGTGTCTATTTTTGTGCCAGTACCATACTGTTTTGATGACTACAACTTTATAATATAAATTGAAGTCTGGAATTGTGATGTTTCCAGCTTTGCTTTTCTTTTTCAAGATTGCTTTGGCTATACTGTGTCTTTTGTGGTCCCATACAAATTTTAGGATGCTTTGTTCTAGCTCTGTGAAAAATGCTGTTGGTATTTTGATGGGGGTTGCACTAAATGTGTAGATTACTTTGAGTAGTGTAGACATTTTAACAATATTTTTCTTCCAATCCACGAGCATGGAATATCTTTCTATTTCTTTGTATTGTCTTCAGTTTCTTTCATCAGTGTTTTATAGTTTTAAGAGTACAGGTCTTTTACCTCTTTGGTTAGGTTTATTCCTAAGTATCTTATTATTTTTGGTGCAATTGTAAATGGGACTGTTTTCTTAATTTCTCTTTCTGCTGCATCATTATTAGTGTATAGAAATGCAACAGATTTCTGTACATTGATTTTGTATCCTGCAACTTTACTGACTTCGTTTATCAGTTCTAGCAGCTTTTTGGGAGAGTCTTTCAAGTTTTCTCTATATAATATCGTGTCATCTGCAAATAGTGAAAGTTCTACTTCTTCCTTATCGATTTGGATGCCTTTTGTTTCTTTTTGTTGTCTTATTACTGTGTCTAGGACTTCCAGTACTATGTTGAATAAAAGTGGTGAGAAGGGACAGCCTTCTCTTGTTCCCGACCTTAGGGGAGAGGCTCTCAGTTCTTTTGCATTAAGGATGATGTTTGTGGGTTTTTCATATATGGCTTTTTATGTTGAGGTATGTTCTCTCTAAACCTACTTATTGAAGGCTTTTATCTGGATGTTATACTTTGTCAAATGCTTTCTTTCATCTACCGAAATGATCATATGGTTCTTATCCTTTCTGTTATTGATATGATGTGTCACGTTGATTGATTTGTAACTATTGAAGCACCCTTGCACCCAGGAATAAATCCCACATGATTGTGGTGAATGATTTTTTTTAAAGATTATATTTATTTATTTGACAGAGAGAGACAGCCAGTAAGAGAGGGAACACAAGCAGGGGGAGTGGAGAGGAAGAAGCAGGCTCCCAGTGGAGGAGCCCGATGTGGGGCTCTATCCCAGAATGCCGGGATCACGCCCTGAGTCGAAGGCAGGCGCTTGACGACTGAGCCACCCAGGCGCCCCTGGTGAATGATTTTTTAAATGTATTGTTGGATTCAGTTTGCTAGTATTTTATTGAGAATTTTTGCATCTATATTCATCAGGGATATTGGCCTGTAGTTCTCTTTTTTAGTGGTATCTTTATTTGGTTTTGGTATCAGGGTAATGCTGACCCCATAGAGTGAATTTGGAAGTTTTCCTTCCTTTTCTATTTTTTGGAGTAGTTTGGGAAGAATAGGTATTAACCCTTCTTTAAATGTTTGGTAGAATATGCCTGTGAAGCCATCTGGTCCTGGACTTTTGTTTGTTGGGATTTTTTTTTATTACTGCTTCAATTTCATTGTTGGTAATTGGTCTGTTCAAATTTCCTTCTTGTTTCTGTTTTGGTAGTTTATATGTTTCTAAGAATTTATCCATTTCTTCCAGCTTGTCCAATTGGTTGGCATATAGTTTTTCCTAATATTTTCTTATATTATTTCTGTGATGTTGGTCATTATTTCTCTTCTCTCATCTGTGATTTTATTTATTTGAGTCCTTTCTCTTTTTCCTTGATAAGTCTGTCTTGAGGTTTATCAGTTTTATTCATGTTTTCAAAGAACCAGCTCCTGGTTTCATGGATCTGTTCTATTGGTTTTTTTTTTGTTTAGTTTCTATATCATCTATTTCTGCTCTAATAGTTATTATTCCCTTCCTTTTGCTTGTTTTAGGATTTGTTTGTGTTCTTCTTCTAGCTTCTTTAGATGTAAGGTTAAATTGTTTATTTGAGATTCATCTTGCTTTTTGAG
>NC_048228.1:21954263-22071899 GCF_002007445.2 Ailuropoda melanoleuca | reverse complement strand
GGCAAGCATGACTTTGAGGGGCAGTTCCAGTGGAGTGCAGGGATGAGGGGCTTGGTGGTAAGCGAGTTAGGTAGTGAGTGTCAGTGTGGTGCTGGTTCCCACAGGTGGCTCTGTGTTTATGCTGAGGGGTGAGAGAAGAACATGGCACTGACAATTTCTTTGTTCCCAGAGCAGTCTCTTCGTGAATGCTGTCTCTGGAATGTGTTCTGAGATGAGTGAATAATCTCCCACTGTGTGCCCCAGGTGATCTTCAGATCACTGTTTCCATACTGTATGTTTCTGGGCTGTTTGCCAGCCTTTTCTTCAATGGAAGCCTCAATGCCCTCCAGGCTCTCCCAGAGCCAAGCATGATGACCCTTAAAACTCCAAACTTTAACCCCCACTGGTTGCAAGAACTCATGAAATTTGGCCCCTCTTGCTTTCCAAGCCTGTTGTTATGGGGATTCCTTTCCCTGTGTGCTGCTCTGTGTACTAATCTGTCTTTCACCCTTCTCTATGACCATGCTCCCCACCTCCAGCATGCCATGATCCATTTCTCTCTAAAGCCCATCTCCACACTTCCTACCTTCTTCAGTGTGGCCTCTTCTCAACCTTTAGTTATGGGGTTTGTTTTACCTGTCTTCAGGTTCATTTATGGAGTATTTAGGATGATTTCGTAGTTATCTAATTGTTTTTGTGTGCAGGGAGAGCGTAGGGTCCTCCTACTGCACTACCATCTTCCAACCAGTTGCCAGGATGTATTCTAAGTGAAGAGTTGTAAATCCCAAATTAATGCCTAAATTATTGGGGTTCTTATTTTTAATTTATACCATTCGTCTGTCAAAATAATGAAAGTGTAGTAAAACTGTTATTATTCAGGACCTTTAGGGAGTCATTTTGGACAGTGAATCAAATGTTTGCACCTTGGTTTCTTTAGCTCTAAAATGAAGCATCCTTTGTGTGAAAACAGCTTAAGTCCCAGCAAGCACCAATACAAACTAAGGTGTTATTACTACTTCCGAGGTATTGAGATACTGTAGGCCTTAGCGTTTTAAATACCAACTTTCTTTTATCAGTCTAAGATAACTCCTTCTCTATCATTACAGAAAACATGTTGAGCATAAGTATATCTATCATTGTATAAAACATGTTGAGCCTAAGGGATACCTGGGTGGCTCAGTCAGTTAAGCGTCTGCCTTGGGATGAGGTCATGATCTCAGGGTTTTGGGACTGAGTTCTGCATCAGGCTCCTTGCTCAGCAGAGAGCCTGCTTCTCCCTCTGCCTCACATTTCCCCTGATTGTGCTCTCTCTGTCTCTGTCTCTCTCTCTGACAAATAAAATCTTTAAAAAACAAAACAAAACAAAAACCGGTTGAGCATAAGTATACATTTCCGTGATAAAATAAGAGCTTCATTATATATCAGCCATAATAAATTGTTTCCATTTTGTGATGATTAGAGCTCCTTTACTGTATATTAAAGGTTCTTAGATCTTGAGTCCGAATATTTTAACCTATTATTTACATCACTTTCCTGTGGACTTTCAAGCTGTCAGCTCTCATGCCTCCACATCCATGCAAGCTGCTCATCTCACCTTCCTTGTTGCTTCTGTTTTGTAAACTTGGTGTTCAGATAACCAAGTAAGTTAGCCTTGTAAATAAAGTAAGAATTAAAGTATATTGAAGGCAAGTTTACAAACATTTCCTGAATGAATTACATAAATATTAGCCCTTAGACTTTTGGCATGTTCCATCCTTTTATTTTTTCCTTACTGTTTTCAGCTGCATTCTCAGCATGCAGATACATCGATTCCAAAGAGATGAAGTGATGTCATTATGCATATAATGACAATATATGATGTAGTGGTTAAAAAGATGGTCTTTGAAGTCCACAAGACTGGATTTTAAATACCATTGTATTGCTTACTAGCTTTGTTACCTTGTTCAAACTACTTTCTAAACTTCAATTTCCTCATCACCACAGTGGGGAGAGTAACATTACTGTTGCCATAGGATTGTTGTGCTTTGAAGTGAAACATTGCATGCATGGTGCTTACCATTAATGCTTGCCATAAAATTAAGCCATATTATTATTGTTATTATTTTGCCTCTTTTCAAGACCACTGTTTCAATAGTATTAGCTTACAGTATGGTAAACTTGTTTGTACTGCTTCTAATCCAGGCAAGTGGTACGTAAGATGGGGCTGAGAGCAGAGCCCTAAACCCCTGGGTCAGAATTTCAAAAGGCATTGTACACAAATATAAAGACAGATTAAAATTTCAATTTCATTTTTACATTGAAATGACTACCTTAGACATATATATTTGGGATATGTGGTCATTTATTCATCAAGTTTTATGCATTGGATAAAAAAATTAATGAAAGCATTAATTATGGCTGTATTAATATGAGACAACATTGTGCAGTTTATCTATGCCCAGGTAGAGCTGGGAAAATTATTTTTTTGTATTTGTTTTTATCTATTTTTAAAGGCAAGATGCTTATAAGCAGAAGTGGTTTCTGAGAAACCTCATAAGGCTTCTGAAAAATCTCAGTTTACTTTCATAATTCAAATAGTAATTAAATATCCCATGTGTTATGAGAATAACCCCTTTGTCTATATATTCTGGTGAGATATTTCTCTAACATTTGTTGTCAGCTGTTAAGCCAAGTAGAAATGCACTATCAAATGTGGACATTAGCTTTAAATACATATTAATTTGGTAGAGCTGGAGACAGCAGCACAAAAGACACAGGTGGTGGCTTCTAATGATCAGTAAGCGAATATATAATTAGAGTTCTAGAACCACTTGATCTCTGTCAACAGCAACTTTCCAAAATTTTTCACTATCATCACCTGCTTTTATTAGTATCTTCACCTGTTGCCTCAATGGTAAGGAAATACTACCTAAAAGAAGTATGGCAATGACTGGGCTATGATTGAGCTTTTAAACAATTTATACCCAAATCCCATTTAAGCCTACCTAGTCTTATAGATGTGGGTGTGTATGATATTCTGCACTACCAAAAAGTCTTTGAATCTGTGGAATTTAAATATTTTTCTCCAGAATTATATCTTACATTTGCATTGTGGCTTCTAATTGTTATATTCCTGATCTTATTTGACCTCATTAATTCTCACATCCAATCTAAAAAAGTTAGTGGAGCAGATATTCTTTTCATTTTACTTGTTCTTAAAGATTGTATCCAAAGTTGAAGGGAATTGAAGATGAATAAGAAAATATATTACTAGAGATAAGAAATTACTTCATAATGATAAAATGTTTATTTTCTGGAAATATTGCAATTCTAAAATCATACACCTATAATACCCATCCTCAAATATATAAGGCAAAAAATTGACAATTTATCAGAAGTATTGAAGAAAATAGCATCACAGATTTTACCATACTACTCTTGGTAATTAATAAACTTGGGAGACAAAATTAGTAAGGACATAGAAAAGTTTAAAGTACAGTAATTAGAATTGGATATATATGGTGCACATATAACTTCATGGAAATTAATATGTATGTGCTAGTCCATAATGTAGCTTCAGTAAGTTTCTGGGGACCACATGAATATGGTGATATAGACCATGATCTTTGATTGTAATGAAATTAAGTTAGAGTTAATAATAAAGTGATAATAAAATGTTTGTAAATTACAAAAACATTTCCTAATACCTTATGGGCCAACGAAGAAATCACAGTGGAAATTAGAAAATACATAGAACTGAACAACTGTGAAAATCTTATATACCAAAATGAATGGTAAATAAATAAACTGGCATTGAGAGGGAATTTTATAGCTTTATATCCTTAAAAAAGAAAAAAAAAGAAAATTAATGAACTAAGAAGCACCCAACTGAAGAAGTTAGAAAAAGAAAAGTAGAATAAATTCAAAGAAAGTATAAGATAAGATTTCATGAAGATAAGTGGAGAAATTACTGAAATAGGAAAAAAAATTATAAGAGAGGATTGGAAAAGCCAAAAGTTAGTCGTTTGAAAAAGTTTAACAAATATACAACAATATTAATCAAAAGAAAAAGAATGAACAACTAATATTACGGATGAAAGGGGCATAAAACTACAGGTGTGGTAGCAATTTAAAAAGTAAGAGAATAGTATGAATGATTTTGTGACAATAAAATTTCAAATTTAAGCCAATGGACAATTGCTTAGAAAAAAAAAATCAGCTTACTGAAACTGACAGAGAAAGAAACAGAAAACCTGAATAATCCTAAACCCACTAAAGAAATTAAAAAATTTAAAAACCTTTCCACAAGGAAAATATAAGCTTTACATATCTGGTAACTTTGTATTGTGTCAACTTGATAAACTGGAACTCTTTCCCAGAATTTTTGTCCTGTGTGTTTTTGTGATATAGTTGGTCATCATGGTTAGATTCAGTGAAAGACAGATGCACAGGTGCCAGCTAGTTCTCATTCCTCCTCAGGGTTATTGCTGTCAGGTTGCAGATTGTTCTCCCTCTCCCTTACTTGGTGTTCATCTATTTTTCCTGACTTTTGGGTCTAATGCACATTAGTGATCCCACGCCACCACTCACCACAGATGCAAAAGTCTTCCACTAATCTCACCACCAGCTCTGCTTCATGCTCCCACTTGAGAAGGTAAGAGCACCTGGCTTTGCAGATTTTTCTGCAAACTTTACCTTATCCATTCATCTCATTGCGTCAGGAGTGCTGATTGGTGATTTTCCTCTGATCCTCCAAATTATCAGTCTGGCCCTTTTTCCCAACTCCTCCTGAAATTATGCAAGATCTAATTTCTATAATAAATTTTTTATTTTATAATATCCAGTGATGTGCTTCCTTGATTGAATCCTAACTGATCTAACGAGCAAATTCAACCAAATATTTAAGGTATACCTAATTTTTATATTACACAAAATTTTCCATAGAATAAAAAAAGGAAAATGCACAGATGTCAAATTATAAGCATAAAAAAATATGCTCCATATCATCTTAAATTTGCATTTTAAAACAATAGTGAGATATATTACACACCTATAGAATGGCCAAAATCTGAAACATTGACAACCCCAAATGCTGGCAAGGATGTGAAGCAACAGGAGCTCATTTGTTGCTAGTGGAAGTGCAAAATGGTACATCTACTTTGTAAGCCAGTTTGGCATTTCTTATAAAACTAAAATAATCTGGGACATCTTGGTGTCTCATTAGGTTAAGTGTCTGCCTTCAGCTCAGTTCATAATCCCAGAGTCCTGGGATCGAGCCCCATATAGGGCTTCCTGCCCAGCAATGAGTCTGCTTCTCCCTCTGCCCCTTCCCCTGCTCATGCTCTCTCTCTTTCCCTCTTTCTCTCTCTCTCGCAAAAGTAAATAAATTTTAAAAATCTTAAAAAAACAAATCAAAACAAAACGTGCTCTGACCGTATAATCCAGCAATCAAATTCTTGGTATTTACCCAAAGGATTTCAATATGTCCACTCAAGTACCTATATATAGATGTTTGTAGCAGCTTTGTTCATAACTGCCAAAACTTGGCAGCCACAAGATGTCCTTCAGTAGGTGAATGGATAAATAAACTGTGGGTATCCAGACAATGGCATAGTATTTAGCACTAAAAAGAAATGAGCTGTCAAACCATGAAAAGACATGGAAGAACCTTAAATGTGTTTTCCTAAATGAAAGAAGCCAATCTGAAAAGGCTTCATACTGTATGATTCCAACTATATGACATTCCGGAAAAGGTAAAATTATAGAGACAATAAAAAGATCAGTGGCTGTCTGGAGTTAAGGGAGAGGGATAAGTGGGTGGAGCACAAATTTTTAGGGCAGTAAAAATACTTTGTATGATAATACAGACGATAGATACATGTCATATCTTTGTCCAAACCCATAGAACGCGCAACACCAAGAGTGAACTCTAAGGTGAACTGTGGATTTTGGGGGATTATGATGTGTCACTGTAGGTTCATCAATTGTAACAAATGTACCATTCTGGTGGGGGATGTCAATAATGGGAGAGGCAGGTGTGGGGGCAAGACGTTTATGGGAAATCTCTATAAATTCCTCTCAATTTTGCTATGAACCTAAAACTGCTCTAAAAAAGTCTTAAAAACTTTTTTTTAAAGATTTTATTTATTTATTTGACAGAGATAGAGACAGCCAGCGAGAGAGGGAACAGAAGCAGGGGGAGTGGGAGAGGAAGAAGCAGGCTCATAGCGGAGGAGCCTGATGTGTGGCTTGATCCCATAACGCCGGGGTCACGCCCTGAGCCGAAGGCAGACGCTTAACCGCTGTGCCACCCAGGTCCCCCTTAAAAACTGTTTTTTAATTTTAAAAATGTTATGGAATTGATATAACCCTTATTTCTTTTTTTTAAAGATTTATTTATTTATTTGAGAGAGAAAGCGAGTGAGGGGATGGGCAGAGGAAGAGGGAGAGGAAGAGGGAAAGAATCTCAAGCAGACTCCTTGCTGAGCATGGAGCCTGATGTGGGGCTTGATCTCACCACCATGAGATCATGACCTAAGCTGAAATCAAGAGTCAGATGCTCAACAAACTGGGCCACCCTGGCGCCCAACCCTTATTTCCAAAGTAGACAAATATAGAACAAGACAGAAAGATTGCAGGCCAAACTCAATTATGAATATAGATGCAAAAGTCTGAACAAAATTTTAACAAATGAATTTAGCAATATATTAAAAAGATAACATATCATGACCAAGTGGCAATTCTAGAACAAATGAAAAATTCACTAAATACTTAAAAGCCAATCATTATAAAAATAACAAAGGACAAACAACTTTTTACTAGATGCAGAAAAAGTTTTCAATATAATTCAACATCCATTCATGACAAAATCTTAGCAAAATAAGAAAAGAAAAATTCTTTAACTTGATGAAGAAAAATCTACCAGAATCCCACAGCAAGCATTTTATTTAATGGTGAAATATTGAAGGTCAGGATTAAGATAAAGATGCCCTAGCATCATCACTTTCATTCAACATTGTGCTAGATGTTGTAGACAGCACAGTAATATTCCCAAAACAATAAGATTAAATTTTTTAAACTATGCAAGTATTGAAAACAAGGAAATTAAACTTTCATTATTTTTAGATGATATAGCTGCTCATAAAAACCAAAAAGAACCTACAGTTAAATGACAAGAAGTAACACAAAATTATTATATCTTTGTAACACTAACAAGAAAATGTAGTAGAAAAATATATATCAAGTGCAATAGTAATATAAATATGAAGTAACCATGAATAAATCTAAGTGGGTCCAGGTCCATTATGGAGAAAATAAAAAACTTAATTAAAAGACATGAAAGATGGCCTTAAAGAAGATATATCATGTTCATGGATAGGAAGTCTTAATATAACAGTCATCAATTCTCATCAAATATTTCAACTCAATAAAATTCTAATAAAAATCTCTGTTTTAAAAATAAAATTTGACAAGCTAATTCTAAAACTTAAATAGAAAGATCTGGCTATGAGAGCATAGAGCATCAGAAATTTGCTGTGAACAATTAGAAAATTGGATAAAATACAAAAACCAGCCTATTTGATTTGAAGGCATCAGAAAGCTACTAAAGCAGTGAGGATTTGAAGGGTTAAAATCTTGGATAGAAGGAATGAGAAATGCAAAGAGATAAATATGATATTCAGTGTCACTTGTCTTCTTGAGGCCTTTACCAGTATGTGAACAACAGACTGAAAGGATAAGAGGAGAACAACAAGAAAATGAAGAGGAAGTGAGCAGACAGTTTTATGCGGTTAGGAGATAAAAACCATAGGTTAGGGCCTAGAAAGAGGAGTGGCCCTGAGAACCAATCTAAGCTTTCTTACAGGATCTTTGAATGGCTACAGCCTAGACAAAAGAACTAACTAGACAGTCCAGCTCTCACAAAGATACACATTAGTCTAGATTCAAATCAGTCTATTCCCATGTAGGATTAAGGTGATCTGAGCTTATTTTTAATTTTGTTACAAACAAAAATGAATCCTCTCTAGAGGAACATAATATCATTCAAAGTTTCTGATTATTTCTCCAATTTTTTAAAAATATGTGATGTCCGGTATTCAACAAAAAATTAACAGGTAAACTGGGAGATAAGACAATTGACCAAAAATCAAAAGAAAAGAAAAAACAAAACAGGCAAAATAAATAGACCTATAGGAGATTCAATTATTGAAGTTATCAGACATGGATTTTAAAATAAATTAGATTTATATATTGAAGAATATAGCCTGAGAAAAAGAATTCCATGGAGAATTTGAATCTATTAAAAAATCAATTGAAAATGACAATAACTAAAATAAAGAACTCAATAAACAGATTTAAAGATTAGACACAGCTGAAGAGACAATTAGTAAGCTAGAAAATAGGTCAATAGATAATAAATATATATTTAATTTTAGAAGGCTAGGAAAGAGACAATGGTAAAAGCAGTATTTGAAGAGATAATGTCTGAGAATATTTAAAAATAGATGAAAAGTAATCAACCAGATTGAAGAAATGCCACAAAACCAAACAACAGAAATATAAAGAAAACCTTGAATACAAAGAAAATGAGAAAATTTAAAAAGCATTCAGAAATAAGAAACATACTTCCAAATGAACAAAAATAAGACAGATGACAGAAATGATGAAAGCCAGAAGAAAACAGAATAATATATTTAAAGTGTTGGAAGAA
Source organism: Ailuropoda melanoleuca (assembly GCF_002007445.2). Taxonomy (NCBI): domain Eukaryota; kingdom Metazoa; phylum Chordata; class Mammalia; order Carnivora; family Ursidae; genus Ailuropoda; species Ailuropoda melanoleuca. The sequence goes on along the minus strand of NC_048228.1, from coordinate 22,063,231 downwards.
AATAAGTAGATTTTGACATCTAGCAAAAATATTGTATACAAAAATGAAGGCAAAACAGAAACTTTAGATAACACAAACCTAGAAAATTGGACGCCAGGAGACATGCACCAATAGAAATAATAAAGGAAATTTTTCGACTGAAGTAAAATGATCCTAGATAAAATCATAAAAATACAAGAAATGGGGAATAATTGAAAGGGCAAATATATGGGTAGATTTAAATGAATGTAGACTGTGTATGAAAAATCAAAAGTTGCCCACGAAGAAGAATTAAATAGGAGGACTTGATCTATCAGCAGAAATTACTATAAAGCAGTAGCAACTAAGAAGTATAGTATCGTTGCAGGAATATACAAACAGACAAATGCAACATAAATGACCTGCACATAGCAACTTTAAAGATGATAGCACAGGCAATACACATTGGTGGGATAAGAATGGACTATCGGTAAGGACAGCTGAGAAAATTGGTTATGCATAAAGAGTATGTTGAAACAGATCCCTATCCTACACATTTACATAAAAATCAATCCAAGGTAGAATGTAAATTTAAATGTAGAAGGCACACCTGTAATCTTTTAGAAACATTTATAGGAGCACACTTTTTAATAGCCTTGGGTTAAAGAAGAATTTCTCACCCAAGACCCCCAAAACAGAAATATCAGTAAATTATTGTGAAAATTAAGAACTTCTCTTTCTCAAAATACACCAGAAGGAGGGTCAAAATACAAGATGCACCTTTAAGAAGAAGTTTGCAACAGATACAAATGACAAAGGTTGCTATAAATCTAGAATATCTAAATATTTCCTAAAGGCAATAAGAAGGAGAAAACAATGCAATATAAAATTAAGCAGAAGAGGAAACACAAATGTGACCTAAAAACCACCCGATTAGTATTCAGGGAACAATTCACAATGGGATGCCATTTCACACTCAGCCTCTGGCAGACGTTTCACTCGGACAAGTCCAAGTTTTAGCAAAAGTGTGGAACAACCCGTACTCTCAAACAGCTGGTAGGGCTGTTGATTGGCACAATCACGTTGGCACTACCAAGTGAAGTTGTTACAAGTTCATATTCCACAACTTCTCAAGTTTAATCTGAAGCATTTATCCCAAGGAAACCCTTACACTTGTATATCTCAAGGCACCTAAAAAAGAGTTCATAATAACAAAAAACTGGAGACCACATAAATATCCACCAATGGTAACATGAAAAAGAAATTACTGTACAGTCTCGGGGCACCTGGGTGGCTCAGTCGGTTAAGCCTCTGCCTTCGGCTCAGGTCGAGCTCAGGTTATGCTCAGTGGCGTCGGCTTCGCTCTCTCCCTCTGCCTCTCCCCCCTGCTTGTACTCTCTCTCAAATAAATAAATAAAATCTTAAAAAGAAATTATTGTAGAGTCTTATTACAGAATACTGTATAGTAGCTAAAAATAAGTGCATTGTAGCTACACACGTGAAAATAGGTTAATCTGAAAAACGGTTTAATCTGAGTTAATCTGTAAAATAGGATGGAAGAGAATTTTGCATACTAAAGAATTCCATTATATAAAGTTTATAAGCAGGTAAAACTAACAATATGTTGTTTGTGAATGCAGGCTTACGCGGTACAATTACAAAGAAACTGCCGACAAAAGGTTCCGAAGGGTAGTTGTCTTAAGGGCAGGAGAGGATGCTTTCAGTGATGGGTACCCAGGGTGCCCAGGACTTCTGAGATACTGATAATGTTCTATCTCTAAGTCTTGGTGGTGGCTACATATTGTTATTATTTATTATTATTTCTCTGTGCACTGTCCCCCTAAAAAGTGGGGAAAATGTATATTTCACCGTTCCAAAGCAAAATGGTGAAAAGAGCACAATAGAAATTGTCCCTAAATTCTACTAAGCACTTCATGGATTCCAAAGCAGAATTATTCACATTCCTTGCATTTATCCGAGCTGGGCTCTCTGAAGGCTGGCTGTCTGAAGCCATGGAGCATGCAGGCTGGATTAACACGTTCTGAGCTGGGAATTTTCCTCCACAGTTGCAAGAGCCGGAAGAAGGGCAGAAAATGCTATTCACCACACACTTTGAACACATTTGGCAAATAAAGGGATCAAAATGAGGAATGAGACCGTGGAGGTTATGGGGAAAGAAAGGCTGTGTAGAAGAAAAGAGGAAATACAGAGAAAAAATAAAAATTAGCATTTGGAATTACCTGGTTGGGTATGGTAAAAAAAAAAAAAAAGATGTTTGTAGGATGTTATGAGGAGAAGGGGTGTTCAAATGTTGGTGATTTGATTTGCTTTGATCTTCTATTACCAAATCTGACCTTTAGCAATCCGTTGTTCAGAGTTTCTCCTTAACTTTCAGTTTTAAATTCTGCTTTTCAAATCCTTGTGCAGCCTTCTGTGTTTGCTAAGTTATTCAACACATTCAGATAGCAATGTGTATGTTTGTCCCAAGTTGGAAATTATAATGAAACTGTCTGTACTTCCTGCATTCATGAGCTAATGGGTAGGGATAATTTTTTACGTAATTAAAGCAGAAAGGCAATCAAGATCACAAAATGGACGGAAGCAGAAGCTAGAGTTCTCTGCCTCCATCAGCAGTTTTTTAATTATGTCATGTCAGTCACCACACAGGACATCATTAGTTTTTGATGCAGTGTTCCATGATTCATTGTTTGCGTATAACACCCCGTGCTCCATGCGATCCGTGCCCTCCTTACTACCCATCACCGGGCTAACCCATCCCCCCGCCCCCCTCCCATCTAAAACCCTCAGATTGTTTCCCAGAGTCATGTGATCCATATATACGATGGAATAGTACTCAGCCATCGGAAAGGATGATTACCCAACATTTGCATCAACATGGATGGAACTGGAGGAGATTATCCACCAGCATTTTAACCCTCCACCACATTCGAACTCTTGGGACCAGGTTTGTCCCTTTCTCATGCCAAACCCATAGCTTTATTTCAGTTTGTCTCTTGGATTCCAAACGACTTTGCATTCCCGCACAGTTGTTACCATATTCTTATCCAAAAACTGCTGTGAAACTCAGCAAAGTTCTCAGAGAATAAGGCAAATAGAAAAATCTGGGGTGCCTGGGTGGCTCAGTTGGTTAAGCATGGGGCTCTTGGTTTGGGCTTAGGTCATGATTTCATGGGTGGTGGGAAGACGGGCTCAGCGGGAAGTTTGCTTGAGATTCTCTCCCTCTGTCCCTCCCCCCACTCATGCTCACTCTCTAAAATAAATTAAACTTAAAAAAAAAAAGAAAAAGAAAAATCTGGACTTCAGTGATCACTCAGTTCCCTGAGGCGGTCACAGTACCTCCTCATGATTGGAAAAGAGAAAAGAGCCTTTGTAATCTTAGCCTTGTAATGGGAAAATCTTAGATGTACAACATATCCTGAAGGTTCAGTTACACGCTCAAAGTAGAATTTCCTCGCCCAAGTCTCTGAAGAGCGTCCTTCCACTTCAGTTTCAACTTACCGCCTGTAGTCACAGGCAGCTTGGTACTTCAGAGGACAGCTGTTATGCCATTGGAGTTGCAAGAACATTCTTCCTGTAACAGCCATCCACCGGGCTGGCTCTGATGGCTAGACCAATTCTTCATTTAATCCTTAAAATATTAAAAAATACCATCTCCTTTTTCAAGACATGTCTCCTGAAAATCCTTTTTTTCTTCCCCGGAAGCCAAATCTCCCTGCCTTTCTTGTGCATTCCTCTATGGATTACATTTTTAGACCTTTCAGAATAGCTGGCGCCCCCCCCCTTGAAGGCGGGGCTCCAGACCGTCAGTGTTCTTCTAGAAGCCAGATGTCCAAACTGAGCACTATACTCCAGATGTGGTGCGCATCCCTTGGAGTACTAAGTGATGTATTACCCCTTTTACCCTAAAAGTCCCAAATTTTGTTACTTTTGATAGAAACTTCATCACACAGGAAGCTCATATAGAAACAATCAGGGATTAGCATCAGACTCCCATGGGAGCTACCTGCAGTGAAGGAGTGTTCAGTGTGAAGGTGCCCCAGTTCACAGGGCATCCCTCCAAGATGTGGAAGTGACATAGTTCCAGGTCCGGCGACTGGGCAGGAACATCCGGGGTTGGGATGACTCTCAGTCCCTCGCTCTGGGGGCCTCTCATCCTTGCTTCTCTCGGTAGGTCTGCTCTGCTCTCCCTCTTCTCCTGATATCATGGCCTTTCTCTCGTGACTTTGATCTGCTTGTGCTCCAGGGTGCCATGAACAACCCAGCCCAAGTTCTATACCACCTGTCATTTCAAGTGCCCCTTCCCCAGCATCCAGCTCAGTGTCCTTCCAACTTGAATGTCTGCAAAATCACGCAGAGATCCTGTCAAAAATGCAAATAATGGCTCATTAGATCTCGGGAAAGGAGTGTGCATTTTTAACAAGTTCCCAGCTGACATGGATGCTGCTGGCCCACAGAACCACTTTGAGTAGCAAGTGAATCAAGACACAGCTGATCCAGTTTCCCAATTCCAAATTCGTGGAAGAGGGAATCTGATGATCCTGATCCAGTTTTGGGGTTTGCTCACCCTAGATTACACTGCTCTCGTTAGCTATTGGCAGAGGAGCAGATGGACAGAAGACAAACATGCACTTTGGTCAGCCTCTACAGCGGGAGATGTGGGTAGACTGGGTAGTTCAAAATGTTAAAATACATCTACAGCGGGAGTCAACTAACACCCCAAGATCATGTTTATATAAATGGCTCACCAAACCAAATTTTTAAAAAGGCTTTATTTATTTGAGAGAGAGAGAGAGCAGGGGGAGGGGCAGAGGGAGAGGATCCCAAGCAGACTCCCTGCTGAGTGGGGAGACCTATAAGATGTGGGGCTTGATCCCATGACCCTGATATCATGACCCGAGCTGAAACCAAGAGTCAGATGTTTAACTGACTAAGCCATCCAGGTGCCCCATCACGAAACCAAATTTCGCATATCTTGCATTTGTGCACTTTTTTTTGGGTGGGAGAGACTGTCATTTTCCAATTTAATTGGTATGGTTCTGATTTCCTTTAAACCCTGTTCATACAGTTAAGTTAAACTTGTTTCTGATGTTTGCCTAAGGATTATACCTGTCAAATTAAAATAGCCTAGAAAGAAAAAAATTATGAATTTCCTTCTTAAACTAGGTTTCGTATTTTAGATTTTATTCTTCTGTCATTTCAGTGAGATTTTGGAAGAAATGAAAGACTTGTTTTCAGCCAGCTATCCTAAAGAAGGAGCCCCTTTATATTGTATTATTTATCTTTGTGCCATCCCTGAACTCAGGGCAAATTTGCAGTTATAATGGTCAAATGCCCCTTTTCAATAGCTTATCCAGGTAGGCCTGTATGGTGTTTCGGGGATCTCTGAGTGCGATTTCCAAACTGCAAACGATGTCTAGAGGGAAACATTGTAGTTTGGACCGGAAACCTACACCCTACACTCCCCCACCCGCGTACTGTGCAGAATGATGCACAGTACCCTGGAAATGATGGCGGCATTTTACTTTTACTCCCTAATCTAGATGCGTACTCCTTGATAGAGATACTGTGGTGCTTTCCCCTTCCAATGGGCTCCAGTGTTTGGGGTCTTGTTTTTGTTTTTGCTTTTTTGTTTTTAGCTGGAAGCACCTTGGTAGTTTCTAGCGATTGAAGTACTTGAAGGAGCGTGCAGTGCAGAGGGGATGATGGGGATGGATGAGACAGGATAATGAGAAAGTTCTCTGGCATGAGACTGGGGAGGGTAAAGAAATTATTCCAGCTTGGGGAGCTTAGAAAGAAATCCTGTAGCAGTTCATTTCAGTCCTGGATTGTCAGAGTTGGTCTGGCTGTTTATTCACTTTTTAAAAACTAGTCCTAGAAAAACCATATGATCCATTTGGGGTTTGCAAGAGGTCTTCCATAATTCAGAGGCCTGGCGCAGTAATTTAATCAGAAACTTGGCTTCCTTTCCATCTTTTCATTTTGTCAATTAAGAGGCATAGCCACAATGGATAGATTTTTTTGGGATGCAAAGAAAATCAAAGTACTCTCAGAGATTTGTTGGGCCAAGGAGACATTCACCTGGGACCACTTTAGAGATCAATTTTCAAAGCCTATAAAAAGTAAACAGAAGTGTCCTTTTGTGAGTCTGTTAGCATCTGTACCACTGCGTTATGCACGATCCTGGCCGTGTTCATGGTGTGTCTATTCATCACACTGACTCAACAGAAGTTTGCCCTTTTTTGCCAAATGGTAGACATCAAGACCAAATCCATACTTTCCTCACTCCGGCTTCTTGGCAGGAGTCTCTTTTGTCCTCTTAAGTTGTGTGTAAGTTATCTTCGTTATAGCCACAGAAGTTTGGCCTCTTCCCTTCGGGGACAGTCTTGAAGGCTTAGAGACATTTCCCTAATCTAAAATGAATATGAAACTCATTATGTTGGTCTGTCTAAAGCAGCTCTCATCTAGGTAGTAAGTATGATTTTCATGTCAATGTTGTAAGAAGAGAAAAACAGATCTGAGTCCTCCCCTCTGTCAGCTGACACACACATAGTCATAGACACAAAGCAAACAGCACTGTGGGGTTATTTATTTTTTCGCTAACAGCAAGTAATTTATGCATTTTAATGTGAGAGAATGTAAAATGAAGTTTGCATTTGAATTACAGTTTCAATAACCAGAATCATTATAATTGCCTATTAGGATGATTCTTATGTTTTATAAGCGTTGAATTTTTGGTTAACCAATAGCAAACAGAAAGCCCATGTGCTATTTTTTTTCTTTCACAGATTTAATCTATGTGAATAGCTATTCAAACTCTTTTCATTTCAAACTCTATTCAGACTGCTGAATATTTGTCTTTAGTGCTTTTTCTCCCTTGACCGAGAGAGTAATTGCCTTTGCTAAAAAAAAAACAAAATAAATATCATTTTGTTTATTCTGCCAATGCTCCAAATCCCCTATTCCAATTTGTTTTGTATCAGCTGCTCTGCTGCTCTAGCTTTCTCAGTTTCCTCTGATTGAGGACTATTGTCTAAGTCTTGTGAATGATTGTTATTAATTTGTCCAAAAAAATATTTTAATCCACACTATCAACCACTATTGATATGAGTTGTCATTAGATTTATATACTTGATAACTGCATACCGCAATTGAGCCTTTCCTGCTGACAGTCAATGGCGTCTCAGGCAATGGTTTAAGCGGCGGCACTAATGAAACTTACCAAGTTCTGTAATTGTCAACTCTGATTTTTTTCCACCATGCCTGAAATTAGAGACATATTTGTGCGGTGACCAAGACTTCCAGAAGCCAAATTCCTCTGTTTTCCTGAAGAATGACTTTTTCCTAAAGGAGAATACAGCTCATTTACCAATTTTAGTCAGTCGCTCCTTTGTTTCAGAAAAGCTTGGAATTGAGACAAATTGGAGGAAATGTGTAAGTTTTGACGTGAAAAGCAGTGAGATGGATATGAATCTAAACCATACATTTTTCACTCAGCTGTGTAGGCTTAAATGGAGCTGGGATAATCTTCTTTTGCAGCTCCAGGCATCAAGTAAAGCGAGTTTCTGCCACAGCAGTGTTTGCAGGCTGTGGACAGGTACTATTGGAAGGATGCGACGTGCTTTCAAGTGGTACCTATGTGAACAGTTTATTATACTGGTTAGGTGTTTACTTTTCGTCCAACATTTTATTATGGAAAATTTCTAAATACAGCCAAGTGGAAAGAATCTTACAATGAACACCCATAAACCCATAAATGAGATTCTACCATTAACATTTTTCTCTACTTGCTTTATCACATGCATAATTTTCTATCCTTCCCTTGATCTACCCATCAGTTCCTCTGATTTTTAATGCATTTTATGCATCTTATTTTTAATGCATTTCGGACACCAGTACCTTTCTCCTAAAACCCTTTAGCATGCAGACCATTGAGAGTTCACTATTGGTTTATAGTTTATTTTTCTGTGGGAGTAAAATTTACTGTCTTTGACAAAATGCATGCATACACTGGTGTAACCCAAACTCCTATAAAAATATACAACATTGCCAGAAATACAATCCCAGAAAACTCCCTGTGGCCTGTTCTTCCTTAATCCCCATCCCTACCTCTTATCCTCAGGCAACCACTCCTCTGAGATATACGTATTTTTTTTTAAAGATTTTATTTATTTATTTGACAGAGATAGAGACAGCCAGCGAGAGAGGGAACACAAGCAGGGGGAGTGGGAGAGGAAGAAGCAGGCTCATAGCAGAGGAGCCTGATGTGGGGCTCAATCCCAGAACGCCGGGATCACGCCCTGAGCCGAAGGCAGACGCCCAACCGCTGTGCCACCCAGGCGCCCCGAGATATATGTATTTTTTTAACCCTAGGTAAATGTACCTATTTTGGAACCTCAAATAAATGGAACTTTTGCATAAGACTTCTTTCACTCAGCCTAATTTTTTTCTTCATCCTTCTTGTTCTGCACATCAGTAGTTCATTCCTTTGTATTGCTGAATAATATTCTATTCTTTTTGTGTAAAGATATTTTCACTTTCCTTGGGTGGAACTGTAGTTGTCAAGTTATAGGATATATTTTTTACTTTTATAGGAAACGTAGGGAATTTTTTCCCAAAGCAGTTGTAGCATTTTACATTACCAGCAGAGATAACATGTGTGGTTTGCTCATCCTATCGTCAGTCTTTTTATTTTTACCCTTTCTTTCCATATGAGTGGTACTCATTGTAATTGTAATTTGATTTCCCGGGTGTTTATATTTAATCTCTTTTAGGAAAAAGACAATTAGAACAGCGAGTCTATGATTTCAAGTAGATCAGGCTGGAGACAGGGCCAAATAAAAAGTGTGTCAGTTTAAGATGAAGTTAAATTAAAATTCCAGATAAATAATAGTTGAGGCGGTATATGGATATAGCACAATTTGTGAAGTGGTTTGTGAATAAGTGAAGTTTGGGAAATGCTGTTATAGAGGAGGTTATTTTTCAGACTTCCTCTATTTCCATGGCTCTTTTGGATTGAATCAAAGTATCAACATGTAAAAATCCTTAAGAAGTTCAGCCACTTTTTTCAAAGAAGATGTACAGATGGCCAACAAGTACACAGTAAGTTGCTTGGGGTCATGAATAATCAGGGAAACGAATATCAAAGCCACAATGAGATACCACCTCACACCTGTTAGCATGGCTATTACCAAAAAGGGGAAAAAAGAAAAGAGGGAAACCAAAATCAGAGTCTTAAATACAGAGAGGAGGTTGCCAACTGGTGATTGCCAGAGGGAAGGAAGGTGGGGGGATGGGTGAAATAGATAAAGGAAATTAAAAGTACACTTAGTAATGTATAGAATTGTTGAATCATTATATTGTACACCTGAAGCTAATATAACACTACGGTAATTATATTTGAATTAAAAAATATAGGAAATAACAAGTGTTGGTAAGGATGTGGAAAAAGGAAATTTTCAGGCGCCGTTGGGAAAAATATAAACTGGTGCAGCCACTCTGGAAAACAGTACGGAGTTTCCTCAAAAAAATTAAAAATAGAACTACCTTATGATTCAGCGATTTCATTTCTGGGTATCTATCCAAAGAAAATGACAACACTAACTGGAAAAGATATACGCACCCCCACGATCACTGCAGGTGTATTTACAATAGCCAAGATATGGAATCAACCTAAGTGTCCATCAACGGGTGAACACATAAAGAAAATGTGGTATGTATACAATAGAATATTATTCAGCCATAAAAAAGAAGGAAATCTTGCCACGTGTGACAACATGGAAGGAACTTGAGGGCATTATGCTGAGTGACATAAGGCAGAGAAAGACAAATCCTGTATAATCTCACATATATGTGGTATTTACAAAAAAAAACAAACTCAGACACAGAGAGCAGGTTGACGGTTGCCAGAGGTGGGAGTTGGGGGGTGGGCGAAATGCATGAAGGGTTTCAAAGAGTACAGACTTCCAGTTATAAAATAAATCAGTTAAGGGATTATAAGGTGCAGCCTAGTGAGAGCATACATATAACATAGTTATAATACTGCAGTACCTACCTGAAAGTTGCTAAGACAGTAAATCTCTAAAGTGCTCATCACTCACACAAAATGGAGAACTGTACGGCGACAGATGGTAAGTAGACATCGCGGTGATCATTTCACAGTAAAAACAAATACGGCATCATTATGCTATATACCTGAAACTAATGTTATAGGTCAACTATACCTCAACATAAAAAAAAAAAAAGTCATTTCATTTTTTTTTAAAAGATTTTATTTATTTGACAGAGATAGAGACAGCCAGCGAGAGAGGGAACACAAGCAGGGGGAGTGGGAGAGGAAGAAGCAGGCCCATAGCCTAGGAGCCTGACGCAGGGCTCGATCCCACAACGCCGGGATCACGCCCTGAGCCAAAGGCAGACGCCTAACCGTTGTGCCACTCAGGCGCCCCCCCAAAAAAGACATTTCAATTACCGTTGTCCAGAACGGAGTTGTTGAGCTCTGAGATTAGAAGTCGACGTAAGCCTCGGGTGAAAACGGTTTCAGGTTTTCATCCCTGCTTCTGAGGCCAGGCTTCAAACAAAGGAAAACTGTATTCCAAAGGCAAAATAGCAAGGGGGTATTCGCACCCAGTGGAGCCAGCCAGCTGGGTTTCTTCCCGGGTCCACCACTCCCTTGCTGTGAAATCTAGGCAACTTCCCTTACTTCTCTGTGCTTTGGGTTCCTCATCCATAAATGTGGGGAATAATAGGAACGAATTCACGTGGATTTATGAGGAATAGAGGAGTAAAGACATGTAAGTAGCACACAGTAAGTACCATATAAGGGATGAGCTACTAATATTACTACGGTAGAAGGACAATCATTCAGCCCAGGGAGGGGAAAGGCTCTGCGGGCCAGCATCTCTAACAGAGGAATAAGAAGACAACACCTGTAGAAAGCAGAAGGACGCGTATCTTGTCAGCCTGGTGTTTGTTTCCCTTTCTTCTGGTTTAGCAACTTGCTCTTCCTTTGGGCAACAGCCTTCCCCCCTTCTCACGTAGTGGAGGCTGACCTTATTTCCCATTCCTCGGTTTACACTGATTGGTCAAGAGATGGACACTTGATCTCAGTCAAAACGTACCACTTGATTGTGCAATTTTCACTGGTGCTACTGAGAAAGACGAACTCCCTTTCTTTCTGCCTGAGTTGCAAAGCCAATAAGACAAGTGCTGGGAGTCACTTTGCTGCCCTCTGGGGAGACCTTCGAGAGACTGAGCTCTAGGCTGAGCTAGAGAGAGAGAGAAAGACAGAGAGAGACTGAGAGAGACAAAGTGAGAGAGAGACAGAGAGAGGGACAGCGATAGAGAGACAGAAAGACAGCATGAGAGAAAGATAGGGACAGAGACAGAGATAGACCAAAAGAGACAGAGACAGAGCGAGGTACAGAGACAGAAAGAAACAGAGAGACAGAGAGACCAAGAGAGACAGAGACAAAGAGAGACAGACTGGTAGAGGGACAGAGACACACAGGGAGAGACAGAGTGAAAGAGAGGAGACAGAGACAGACAGATTGAGAGATGCTGTCACCATTTAAACAATTGGCCCCGCTGGATTGATTGGGCCCTACCTACATTGGACTAGTAGAGGACCCTCAGCCAGGTGGCTTTGGTTTCTGTTATTGTGAGGACGCTGGCGAGTGCCTCTGTTATCAAGGGCACACCGCCGCACGATCGTTTTCGTGGGTGGGGCTTTGCTTGTTCATGTGAGCATCTGCCGCCACAGAAACTTCCGTGGTGCTTTGTCAGGACGAGGAGCAGATTCCCGCAGAGCAGGTTTGTGAAATTCCTCAACAGTCAGAGGCAGGTTTGAAGGGAAGTGCGGCCAATCAGTTTACTGGGGAGCCCCCACGGGAAGCAGGAGGAGACTGGCTCGCCGCCCTGGCCGTCAGGGTCCCCCCGTGTGTGAGGAGTGGAGCGGGCCGGGGGCAGGCGACGATGCTTGGGCAGATCCGTGCTCCACAGGCGCTCCCCTGGCACTGCAAATGAGACAAGAGATCCGCCGCCCGACTTCCCTTCTCTTCTCTCAGTCGGCCTCTTCGATCGTGGCTGCTGAAACTGCCAGAACCGCTACCACCAGACCTCAGCGCTATCGGATAACCTCTGATAGTAATACTACCTGCTGTCTTCGGACGCAGACTCCTGTAACGGGATGTAATCGTGTGATTTCAACTGGCCCAGCCATCTGGAAAAGCCGACGTTCAGGCATTTGGTGGCACTGGAAGGAAGCTTGACAGCGCGTTTACCTTCAGTGGCTTCCTAATCACGGTATCCGTTAATGTGGCTTCTTGTTGCAAAGTCGGGGAGTCGCACGTCTGGCCGTGACTCTCTCATGTGCCTCGAAGAGCGGTTGCAGAGAGTGAGGAAGCTGAGGTTCAAGGCCTGTGCGAACCATCAAGCAGTGAGGGGGGGGGTGCTTCAACGGTGCGGTAGGGCTGAGTCACCGGGGCCTGAACCGCCTGCTTGCACGCCGCTGGAGGCCAAGCGACAGGTGCCCTTCTCGGGAGAACACCATTGCCAGCTCCACACGGGCCTCGGTTGTGGATCCCGAGCCGCTCAGTGCCGAGAAGCGGTGCTAAGGAATAAGCGGGGTCACGTGGGGTAGAAGTGCCAAGGTTCTCAAGGGCATCTACTCAAATATCCCTGTCTCCATTCGCAGGGTCCCACTCCTTTCCCATCAGGACCCCGACCTTGGCTTGTGCGGGGAATCCAGTCTCTCTCAACTTCTGCCATTCTTACAACTAAGTCTCCCAGCTGCAGGAGACGAGGGTTACCGTAAAAGTGGCCAAAGAGTTTTCTTTTTTTATTCTCACACTTTGCTTTAAGTTGTTGATAACAAATCTGCCAGTGATTTTCTCTTTATTAAACCTCCCAGTCCCTACAGTTACTATTTCCCACATGCCTTCTAAATGCCTGTCTCCTGCACCAGTTAACACACCTCTTTCCACCTGTATTCTATCTCTGTTCTCCCGGTGAAGGTCTTAGCAATCACCATGCCAGGAATTAGTAGCACACCACCTCCCTCCAGTGCCGTGGTCTCCACTCCCACTAGTAGGTTAGTGATGCAGAGTCCCGTCCTCAGTTTTGCTTCCTAGGATCAAATGCAGTCCCAGCTCTTGTAGGATGTGGGGTTTCTCATTCAGGTTATTTATTGGGAAGGTGCTCTCTGGAGGAGTGGGAGAAGTGGTGATAAGGCAAGGAGGAAAAACTAAACAAAGGTGGGATGTAAGCTAGAGACTAGCTTTCCCTCGTGGAAGTTCTGGGGCAGGAATTGTACCGCAGAATTGGCCCCATCTGTTGATGCAAAAGATGGGCTCCTTACCCTCGGTGGGACCAATTCCTCGGTGCAGTTTCTGCCCCAGTTCATAGTCTGCATTATCTGCACTCCCCTAACCCCAACACACAGACATACAGAGTGGCAGTTCTCCATTGAGTTGTTATCAGCTGTTGAAACAAATTTCTAGGCCCAAGATGGAGCTGCCGCTGCCCAGGTAACCTGTCAGGAAACCCGAACTTGTCCTCGAATGCTCCACTTGACATGAAACACGGTATACCTAGTCAACCAGTTCCCAAATGCCCAGGCGGCTCTGGGCTCTACACTTAGCTCATAGTATTCCTTCTGATCCAAAAAAGGTTAACTATGTAGCCCCAGCCAATCAGATATTTTCTATTTTTCTCTTTCTATTCCTTATTCTTTATCCTGTGAATGTTCACTTTAAAAATAAGCTGGGAGCTGGAAGTACAGTGGCTTTTCATTGGCTGAGTTGTGATTGTCTTTCATTGGCTGGGCTGTTGCCGGGGTGGAGGAAGCCTTCTTTCCTCCTGCTGGGTCAGTAGAGCTGTGCTCATATGCAAGGTCCCTCTCTTCCTGTTGGGCCTGCAAATTGATGACAGGTGCTAGGGCAAGAGAGCTCCCCATGCCAAACTTCCTGACTGCCTCCATTGTAGTGAGGTTTCCCTATATGAATTTTCACATTTCCCCCTTTGATCCAGATCTTTCTTTGAAAGCATTGCAGATCCATAGTCAGGTTCTTTATATTTAGTGGTTTTGTCCCTCTGTGCCAGGAAGGTCCTTTTCTGGTTGTCTATTTCTATGTAGGGGGGAAAGTGCATAGCAGTTGGAAACCACTTAAGGCCACATTTGCATAACAGGAAAGGTTAGGAGGCAGAAATTCTCAGGCACTTCCCATCTAAAGTCTGGATCTTCTCAACATTGAGCCACCATCACCTTATTGGGTACAGTGTTTTTTTAAAAAGTTCGACAGCCAACAAAATACAAAACTTAGTATAATTATACAAAACAGAAGAAACATAACAATTCCACACTATGATGGTTTTAAGCCAGGACTTGAGGTCTGAAAGTAGCCAACTGAACTATTTATTGGTACTTATTCCAACTTAGGGGAGAAAGGTTCTGTCTATGAAGGCAAACCAGAATCCGGTATGCCTCCTGGAAGTCTCTGCTTAAAGCAACCATGAAAGCAGAATTATGAATACTGGAAGAACACACCAAGAGAATTAACCAAGTGTATCTGGAAAGATACAGTGCAGGTATAAACAGGAAGCAATAGCTAATTAACTGTTTACAACATAGCAAAACTTCAAAGACATTTTAAAACAGTACTGTTATCGCAAAGAACTGTTTGGAACCCAATGTCTTACTGATAATATAGCCCATGAGGTTCCAAATTCAGAGACCGTAAATTTGGAAAAGAATACAAAGATAGCTAATAGTTAGGGGTTTGTTCCTGAAGCTGTTTCAAAAGATAGAAACAGAAGGAAAACTACCAAACTCATTCTACGAGGCCAGTATTACCTTGACCACCAAGCCAGGCAAAGACCCCGTTAAAAAAGAGAATTACAGACTGATATCCCTGATGAATATGGACACCAAAATTCTCAACAAGATCCTAGCTAATAGGATCCAACAGTACATTAAAAGGATTATCCATCATGACCAAGTGGGATTCATCCCTGTGGTGCAAGGGTGATTCAACATTTGCAAATCGATCAGTGTGATAGATCATATCAACATGAAAAGAGTCAAGAACCATATGATCCTCTCAATTGATGCAGAAAAAGCATTTAGCAAGATACAGCATCCTTTCCTGATTAAAACACTTCAGAGCATAGGAATAGAGGTCACATTTCTCAGTTTCATAAAAACCATCTATGAAAAGCCTGCAGCGAATATCATTCTCAATGGGGAAAAGCTGGAAGCCTTTCCCTTAAGATCAGGAACACGACAAGGATGCCCACTCTCGCCATTATTATTCAACATAGTACTAGAAGTCCTTGCAACAGCAATCAGAAGGCAAAAAGGGATCAAAGGTATCCAAATCGGCAAAGAAGAAGTCAAACTGTCTCTCTTTGCAGATGACATGATACTCTATANGCAGATGACATGATACTCTATAGGGAAAGCCCAAAAGATTCCACCCTCAAACTAATAGAACTTATAGAGCAATTCAGTAATGTGGCAGGATACAAAATCAATGCTCAGAAATCAGTTGCATTTCTATACACGAACAATGAGACTGAAGAAAGAGAAATTAGGGAATCCATTCCGTTTACAATAGCACCAAAAATCATACGTTAATTTGGAATTAACTTAACCAGAGACGTAAAGGATCTATATTCCAGAAATTACAAATCACTCTTGAAAGACATTGAAGAAGACACAGAAAGATGGAAAAATATTCCATGCTCATGGATCAGAAGACTATACATAGTTAAAATGTCTATGCTACCCAGAGCAATCTACACTTTCAATGCCATCCCGATCAAAATACCAATGACATTTTTCAAAGAACTGGAATAAACAGCCCTTAAATTTATGTGGAACGAGAAAAGGCCCTGAATTGCCAAGGAATTGTTGAAAAGGAAAAACAAAGCTGGGGGCATCACAATGCCGGATTTCGAGCTGTACTACAAAGCTGTGATCACAAAGACAGCATGGTACTGGCACAAAAACAGACACATCGACCAATGGAACAGAATAGAGAACCCAGAAATGGACCCTCGGCTCTTTGGGCAACTAATCTTTGATAAAGCAGGAAAAAACATCCGGTGGAAAAAAGACAGTCTCTTCAATAAATGGTGCTGGGAAAATTGGACAGCTATATGCAGAAGAATGAAACTTGACCACTCTCTCACACCATACACAAAGATAAACTCCAAGTGGTTGAAAGACCTCAATGTGAGACCGGAATCCATCAAAATTCTAGAGGAGAACATAGGCAACAACCTCTACGACATCGGCCAGAGCAAACTGTTTCATGACACATCTCCAAAGGCAAGAGAAATAAAAGATAAAATGAACATATGGGACTTCATCAAGATAAAAACTTCTGCACAGCCAAGGAAACAGNATAGGCAACAACTTCTATGACATCGGCCAGAGCAACCTTTTTCACGACACATCTCCAAAGGCAAGAGAAATAAAAGATAAAATGAACTTATGGGACTTTATCAGGATAAAGAGCTTCTGCACAGCCAAGGAAACAGTCAAAAAAACTAAGAGACAGCCCACGGAATGGGAGAATATATTTGCAAAGGACACCACAGATAAAGGACTGGTATCCAAGATCTACAAAGAACTTCTCAAACTCAATACACGAGAAACAAATAAACAAATCATAAAATGGGCAGAAGATATGAACAGACACTTTTCCAATGAAGACATACAAATGGCTAACAGACACATGAAAAAATGTTCAAAATCATTAGCCATCAGGGAAATTCAAATCAAAACCACACTGAGATACCACCTTACGCCAGTTAGAATGGCAAAGATAGACAAGGCAAGAAACAACAATTGTTGGAGAGGATGTGGAGAAAGGGGATCCCTCCTACATTGTTGGTGGGAATGCAAGTTGGTACAGCCACTCTGGAAAACAGTGTGGAGGTCCCTTAAAAAGTTAAAAATTGAACTACCCTATGACCCAGCCATTGCACTACTGGGTGTTTACCCCAAAGATACAGACGTAGTAAAGAGAAGGGCCATATGCACCCCAATGTTCATAGCTGCATTGTCCACAATAGCCAAATCATGGAAGGAGCCGAGATGCCCTTCAACAGATGACTGGATTAAGAAGCTGTGGTCCATATATACAATGGAATATTACTCAGCTATCAGAAAGAACGAATTCTCAACATTTGCTGCAACATGGACGGCACTGGAGGAGATAATGCTAAGTGAAATAAGTCAAGCAGAGAAAGACAATTATCATATGATTTCTCTCATCTATGGAACATAAGAACTAGGATGATCGGTAGGGGAAGAAAGGGATAAAGAAAAGGGGGGTAATCAGAAGGGGGAATGAAACATGAGAGACTATGGACTATGAGAAACAAACTGAAGACTTCAGAGGGGAGGGGGTGGGGGAAGGGGATAGACTGGTGATGGGGTAGTAAGGAGGGCATGTATTGCATGGTGCACTGGGTGTTATACGCAACTAATGAATCATCAAACTTTACATCAAAAGCCAGGGATGTACTGTAAGGTGACTAACATAACATAATAAAAAATTACTATTAAAAAATAGTTAGGGGTTTGTTTCTTCAAACGCCTCCTTCAGGATGCTCCCATTGGGCTAGTTTCATCCAATGTTTGACCTGGCTCTCACCAACCAGCATGCAGATAGGTTAATTTCTATAAATCTGAGATGCCAGGTTGGTAAGTCTGAATAATTTAAATGCTTCAACAAACCTATGGGGGCCTCAGCCACTTTAAGAAACTCTTCAGCTATGGTTCTCCATTCAGCCTTAGTCCAGGGAACGTAAGAAACGAGGTTTATTTAGATCCTCAGAAGACTTAACTTTAAAGAGGTAGATTTTAATAGGTTCAAGAGAGGAGGGAGTGAGGAAAGATTCAAAGAAAAAGGTAAGTTCAGCAGAGAGAATAGAGGAAACTGACAGAGATTTGGGGTCTGAGCTCAAGGCAGCCACCATGAGTTAGCAGACAAAAGAGGTCAGGGAGGGAAACAAAGGCCTTGGAAACCATTTTGACTTTTTTCAATTGTTTGCTTTAGTTAATTTAGAAATAGTATTTTGCAAAGAGGCCAACTTAGAATCCTGGAAACATCCAGGAACCTCAAGGTACTATTTAAATTGGAATCCCATTCAGTTCTGAGATTCCCCCCCCCCCTTCTCTTTCTCTTAAGGAGTCATGGCTTTCTAGTTTAATTTTAAGTAAAACAAGTTTGGGGAGATCAAAAGTTTTCCATAATGGCCATTGAAACTGTATTACTTGTGGTGAAATCACTACACTTCTGTATAAATGTGCCTGCGGAGGGGCCATGGTTTTTAAACATAAAACTGCCCAGAGTCCCAGTGGGTAGGCACCCTCAAAGCATTATCATGACTGGGACCCCATTTCTTGGAGGTTTTTCAGCAACAACCTGGCGCTGGAAGGAATCAGGTCAAAAGCTAGCACAGTTCCGGTAGGAACACTCCTATCCTAGCAGGACTCGGACCAAAGGCTGATGCGGTTCCAACAGGCACAGTTCTTACTAGAACAGTCAGATCCCCAAAAGGAATTAGACTAAAGGCCTACACATTTCCAACTGGCACAGTTCTGGCAGAAACAGTCCCACCCCGAAAGGGAATCAGACCAAAAGCCAACACAGTTTCCCCACTAAAAGCCAACACAGTTCAAAACTGACACAGTTCAAACAGAAAAGAGTCTGGGTCCAAGAAGGAGTCAGACTGGAGGCGAACACAGCTTCAGTCCCAGACAGGACTCAAACCAAAGACCAAATGGGCACTCTCAGAGATAAAAACAAAACCCAACACCTTCAAACAGATCCCGAATGAAGCCTGGAGAGCTCAGACACAAAGTGGGGAGGTTGAAATCCAGGAGAAAACTTATCCTCAAACCCCAGGGTTGGTGAGAAAGCAATAAGCCAATCAACTCTGTGGGCACCCGCACCTACCTGCTTGCTCACCAGCCTGAGACTCATTTGCGGGTCTTCTCTGGATCCCTGTACAGGTCACCGAATCATGTTAACCTTAAAAATAAAGCTGCCAGGGGGCGCCTGGGTGGCTCAGTCAGGTAAGCGTCCAACTCTTGATTTCGGCTCAGGTCATGATCTCAGGGTCATGGGATTGAGCCCTGCATGGGGCTCGGTGCGGAGTCTGCCTGTCCCTCTTCCTCTGCTCCTCCCCCGCTTGTGCTCTCTCTCAATCTCTCTCTCAAATAAATAAATAAATAAATGAATAAAATCTTTTTAAAAAAAGGATCATTGGAGCAATTTCCCACAAGGCCTCCTTACACATCCCCCATACACTATTTTCCTAAGAATATCTGACTATTGGTTTCTGAGGTAAAAGCACCCCCGCCCTTTTTCCCCCCCATTTTGATCAGCTGTAAGCCAAGCAAAGATTTCCAAGTTGGTGAATTAATCCACTGTCTCCTGCTTACAACTGGCTAAAAAGAATACACAAAAACACGTGCTTTAATATGTGAGCAAGAATTAATTAACCTTTAGTGTAAAAAACCCATTTTGCCTCAATTATTTCATTTAAGCACCTGAGAAATTATTTTTCTGAAAGCCGCTAGGAAATTCCAGAGTCGTCAATAGAACTTTTAACATGAATCTCTTTTTAATTTACAAGCAAATAATCCTCAGGCATGTTCTGATATTTTCAAGCTACTCTGGCTGGCCCTCATAGCAGAAAAGGAAAAAAAAAAGTACTTTTCTGAAAGTAACTCTAATTTTCTTCCCACATTCAGCATACGTGAAGGAATTTGGGGAAAATTTTGCACTTCATGAAACCTATTTATAAATTTTTCTTATGAAAATATTATAACCATTGTAGCAATCATAGGTAGAGGAAATGCTCGATCGATCTTCGTGCAGATTATTGGCTATGAATGTTGGAAGTGAAAGCTGCTGAGCTCTGTGGTATAGGAGTGGTGGGCTGAAGAATCCTGTTAAAAGAGGAAAAGCTTACACATTTCAGTATTTGCAGACATTTTTAAGGCAAGTAGATATGACCTTTCAGGGAAAAAATGCCAAAGAATTGGATTGCTTCCCTTACCAGGAGACAGAGTTTTTGAGTAGCTCTCAAGAGAGCAATAATGGCCAACATGGGTTTGATTGATTTGCAACTAGATAGGTACTAACTTGAAGAAAGTTTTCTAGAAATATTTGGAAGTTACGGTTTCTCTATTGAACTGCCTCGAAAATTTAACTGTCCCTGCAGGTGTTGGTGTTGTGTGATCTCTAAAACAATGTAGTGACTTGTGAGCTTTTGGAGGGAGGTGATGAAGGATGATGGTGGTATGTTGAAAGAAATCAAAATTCTCTTTTTGGTCAGGAATGGCGGCTTGGCTGGCTGCATGCGACCTCACATTTATTGACTCAGGAGATACCAGGCACTGTCTAAGAACTTTAATGTATTTATTTATGAGGGAGATACTATTCCTACCCACATTTCATAGATAAGGAAATTGAGGTAAAGAGAGGTTAAATAACTTGCCCATGGTTACACAGCTGGTTAGTGATAGTGTCAAATTGAAACCTAGGTAGTTAGACTCTAGAGCCCACGTTCTTTATTATTCTGCTACACAGCCTCCAAGGCTATGACCACAACTAAAAGAAGGTACCTGAGGCTTGCAATGTTCGAGTTCCTTTAAGCAAAAAAGTTAAGTGAGGAATGGGGTTATTTTCCGATGAATTTAGTCAATTCTACTTGGCAGCCTATTTTTTGAAAAACTCAAGTTGCTGATGATGTTTCTAAGTCCTCAATTACTGTTTTTTAGTCAGTTCTCCTAAATTCTTGACTTCATTTTATTGACTGAGTTTGTAAACCAGCTGGAAAAAACCCCAAAGCATAGTGACGCAAATGAAGAAAGTAGACCTTGAGCATGTTTCCCTTTGCCAACATGGATTTCTAGGAGGATTGTGGAGAGGAATCTCTAATTTTAGTTGGGGAAAAAAGTTGGAATCATCACGACCCTCACAGATCATCTGGAGGTGAGGAAACTGACGGGCACCGAGGGTCAGTGACTTGCACAAAGCACACGCAACAGTTCAGGGAGCGCCTTACTGGCAGCCTAGAATGTTCACTTCCTGGAACAGAGCTCTTTCCACAGAGGTGCCCTGTAAACTGAAGGGAGCCATCAGGCAGCACTTGAAAAATCATACTGAAAAGAAACAGCCCTGGTGACAAGGCGTTTGCTGACAAAGACGTAAAATTGAACAGAAAATCCCCCTGTTGGAAGTCACCTGGGCCTTTCAGCCACGGAGAGTCCCGTGAGGAGGAATACATTTGGCTCACGCTTACTTTTTGATACAAGGGATGCCTGACAATGAGGTGGCTGGGGCTGGCTGGGGCTGGCTGGGGTGGTGATAATGACAAGTTGGCAGCCAAAATGAGAAGAAAGCAGATTTATGGCTTGAAACCCTACCCAACCACAGTGCAAAAACAAAGGACTATCAACTGCCAAGTGCTGAGGACCTCGGGAGATTTGTATCTTGGGAAATCAGGCCACTTTTCTTCTTCCTATGTCTGTCTTTAAAATATATCACGATACTCTAATCCTACCGTTGACAGTTGTGGATTGGCTTGACTGGGATTGGTTGAAGGTCTCAGAAAAAGTGTCCTATCTCTCGAAACTAATTTAAAACGTCACAGCTCTGTGGACTAAGTGTTAGTGTCTCCTATTTCTAGGCACAAAAATATTTACTGACTACATAAATAAATGAATGTTCCAGTCGGGACATTACATCCCTGGTCAATCTTAACCTATTTTTCTGTGGAACACATATTTGAAAGTATGGTCAAAACACTTCTTTTAAACGACTTAACTCGAGTTTAATTAAATAACTGCCAGTTCGTCTCATTTGCATAATACTTTTTGGACTGCTTTGTACGATTTCTTTAAACCTTGCCTAGCTTTCTGTTAATAGTAAGAGAACACGACTGATGCCTTAGTTTACATGCATCTCATATTCCGTACAATTAAATTTCTCCTTTTCTCTTCAGTTCACCTTGTTAGATGGGGATAAAACTGTCTTGTTCCAACTTAATAGGAATATTGCAGAACCAGTGAGGAAATGCCCAAAGTGCTTTGATAATCTTCCTTGTGTGTGCCTGGTGATTATATTAATTAAAATGTCTTTTGTGAACAGCACATGGGTAGGCTTTTAGTCTTTGAAAGAAGTTATTTTTTTTTAAAGATTTTATTTATTCGACAGAGATAGAGACAGCCAGCAAGAGAGGGAACACAAGCAGGGGGAGTGGGGGAGGAAGAAGCAGGCTCATAGCGGAGGAGCCTGAGGTGGGGTTCGAATCCCGTAACTCCAGGATCACGCCCTGAGCCGAAGGCAGACGCCCAACCGCTGTGCCACCCAGGCGCCCCTGAAAGAAGTTATTTTCAACCTGATGATGTAGTTACATTCAGATATATTGTGAAATATAAATACTCTAGAGGAGGAAAAACTGGTAATTTTCCCCACTAAAAGAAACATCCTGTTGTACCAAAAGGAAAGGAAGCTCTCAGACTTTTGAGGTCATGACAAAAAGAGAAAAGCAGCCATTCTAAAGGGCTCCCACTGACCCAAAATGGATAACTTGAGCAGCCAAAAGAGAACAATGACTACAGTTGGTTGAAACATATTGAATATATAAAAATCTGTGATTTCATAAAGATAATGAGAAAAAGAAGGGAGTGAAAGGGAAAAAAAAATCTTGTAACTCATTTGTCACTATTGAAGGTGGCTGGTGCACCAAATTGGTAGTCTGAAAATGGCCACTGAGGGAAAGAATTAAAAAAAGAAAGGATTTATCCTGCCTACCTACATAGTTCCCTATATAAATTTTATTTTTAGGATGTCCAAATGGCCCAAGTTGATGAAGAATGCTTTTCACTTAAGCGAAAGAATTTTAGTTAAGGTGGACAAAAAAAAATGATAAAATAAATTTTTCATCCTTTAATAAAATAAAGGATCCAGGCAACTATTATCAGAATAGATGGCAGAAGGATGAGATGAAAGCTTTGTAGGGAACTGGACATTTGAAAGATGTGAAAGTACTAGCCCACAGTACATGCCAGGTGGGGGTGGGGAGGTTGACATCACAAAGTGGGGGCAGATTGCCATTTGAGCCACTTGGCCAATCTGAGACTGTCTAGAAGTGGGGTATCCATCGTGCGCCTCCCTTAAAAATACACACTACCTCCTAAGATGTTGCTGAAAATCTTAGGCTTGAATATAATGAAACTTGAAGATCTGCTTTCTCATTTATAGGCAGTACTAAGGACAGAGAAATAAGTTAAATGATACCACAAGCTAACAATCAGAGAATCCAGAATGTGGGACATTTCATAGGACCATTGGCCCTGTTTCTCTAAGAAAACACTTGACATGAAAAAAAAGTAGGAAGAGAGCTCTGTAAAAAAACATTTTGGCGATAACCAGGGAAATTGGAAAAATGGACATTAGATGGTAATAGATATGATTAATGTTACTAGGTGTCATAATATTGATACTGAGGTTATGTAAGAAAAATGTCTTTTTTTTTAAAGCAATGTTTCTTGAAGTATGTAAGAATAAAATATCATAATGCCTGGGGTTTGATTCAAAACAAATACAGCAGGGCGCCTGGGTGGCTCAGTTGGTTAAGCATCTGCCTTCTGCTCAGGTCGTGATCCCAGGTTCCTGGGATCGAGTCCCGCTTTGGGCTCCCTACTCAGTGGGGAGCCTGCTTCTCCCTCTGCCTGCTGCTCCCCCTGCTTGTGCTCTCTCTCTCTGTCAAATACATAAGTAAAATCTCTAAAAAAATAAAACAAATATGACAAATAGAGCAAAATGTTGGTAAATGCTAAATCTAGATAGTAGGAACATAGGGCTAAATGTTAAATCTAGATAGTAGGAACATAGGGCTCATTATACTATTCTCTTTACTTTGATATATGTTTAAAAGTTCTCATGATAAAAGGTTTAATCAGTGGTTAGATGCTATAAAGTTACCTATGAATTAAGCTCTGAGGAGCAGTTCAAAATATAGAAAAACTTCAAACTGTTTTTTTAAGATGCACATATATATGTAAATGTGGGACATTTTAGGAAGAACTAAAATAGCTTTTTGGATGTAATAAGGATTTTTCTTGATAAACAACCTATATGTAATTTAAAAAAAAGGAGAGAGAAACAGTCTCTAAGATTCTATTTGTTGAGGATGCTGGCTTTATTCTAGTTTCAGAGCTGGACACTTGATAAATCCACAGAGAATTGCAATTTTGGCAGAAACATGCCTCTTTAGTTAAAATGCCATCACTGTAACATAATTGCAAAGTAATACAGAAAGCACGTCAAAATTCTAGACAAGAACCCTTTTTAGTGGCATTATACCTCAATTAAATGAGGTTTATAGAATTCCCATAGTTAAAGCAAAATCTATAACATAAACTTCAAAATACAGTTAATCTGGTTGGAATGGACAAACAAGCAAATGGGTTTCCTTCCTCAGCACAACTGTAGCTTGTGACGATTCATACAGTTTTCCTCACATCTCACTAAAGGTGTTTCCAAATAAAAGGTTTATTTGTGAGCTTAAAGGCAAGTGAGTAGGTCTACATCGAACGATGCTTAGTGATTAATATTTCATTCCCTAGTTTTGAATGACAAGTACGTATTTAATCAACTTAGCATTTTGTATGTTTTCAGGTATTTTGAATACAATAGTCATTTGGGAGTTTGTGTTCCTGGAGTCAAGTTCCTGTTACTAGAACACCTCCTAACAAGAGACATGTTCTTGACAGACTCGCCCATCAGAACCAAAAAACAAAAAGGCCGTTTTATGTTAATTCAGGTGTTTAAATTTAGGTGTTTTGTTGTACTAATAATCCTGGCAATTTCAAAATGTATTATGACAAAAAATGGTATTTAAGCTCTGAAGTGCAGCAACTCATCTCTATCTCTGTAAGAATTTCTTTTTAATTACAATAGTCATGTAAGAAGTAGGGCTTTGGTGAAAAATGAACTCTTAGGACAGGTTACAGTAATATTTGGGCCCAAACAGTTGATGCTTAGGTGAAAGATATTTTCCTCTCAAGGGTTTTCGCTAATCATGAATGAACACCAAAAGAAACAAACAAAAATGTTAGAACTTTACATTTGCTGTAATGGAAATAAATTGTTTGCCTCACATCTCATTCTCTATTAGCCTGAAAAAGTTACTTTCTTTGTTTATAGAATGTTTTCTAATAATAAGACAATGAGCAGGGAGTCTGGCTGGCTCAGTTGGAAGAGCATGCAACTCTTGATCTCAGGGTCGTGAGTTCGAGCCCCATGTTTAAGAGATTACTTAAATAAATAATTTAAAAAATAATAATAAGACAATGACATTCTATAGGCGAATGTCTCAAGGCTCATGGTGAAGAATAAAGAGAGGTTCATGTATAGATCACCCAGAAAAGAGAAAGTAAAAATAGCATCACCAATAGTGGTAATATTAGCTGACATTTGTGGAGCAAGTAGTTTGTAGCAAGGACTAGGCTTGCGCTTGATAGGGATTACCTCATTTAATCCCCCTGCATACAGTGCAGTGGGTGCCATTTTTGTCCCCTTTGCCCAGATGAGGAAATGAGGTACAGGATGGCCACATAACTGCTTCCAAGCAGACGGCAGAGCAAGGCAGTTGGGTTCCTGCGCCTCTGTTCTGAAGTCCTAGACAGGAATTTTTGTGAATCACAAACGTGATATTATATGAGATTTTAAAATTTCCAGTAGAGGGGCGCCTGGGTGGTGTAGCCGTCAAGCGTCGGCCTTCGTCTCAGGGCGTGATCCCAGCGTTCTGGGATCGAGCCCCACATCAGGCTCCTCTGCTATGAGCCTGCTTCTCNGCCTGGGTGGTGTAGCCGTCAAGCGTCGGCCTTCGTCTCAGGGCGTGATCCCAGCGTTCTGGGATCGAGCCCCACATCAGGCTCCTCTGCTATGAGCCTGCTTCTTCCTCTCCCACTCCCCCTGCTTGTGTTCCCTCTCTCGCTGGCTGTCTCCATCTCTCTGTCGAATGAATAACTAAAATCTTAAAAAAATAAAATAAAATAAAATTTCCAGTAGAAGGAGCAAATATGAAGTGAATAAGCAAATCATCCAAGAGCTGAACATACAGGCCGGCCTGTTCATCAGTATACCATGATGGGTACAGGGACTTTCCCGGCGTATGCGAACACACACGTTTGCACACATACACACTAAACACACAGACGGTGTGAGCTCCAAAATGGTACCGGTCACATCCACGACTGTATACTATCCTTTATTCATCCTTTCAACACATAGTTAGCCCCTGCCAGGCCCTGGCATCAAATTGATTCCTGTCCTACAGAGCTTGCAATCTGCTGAAGAAGACCGACTGTAAATGGTCCACAAATAACAATCATTTCATGACTGTGATGATAAGCCCCTCCAAGCAGAAAAGCGCAAGCACCCTAACCTGCTCTGAGGCAGAGGAAACGGGCTTGTGGGAAGGCCGTGAGTCAGGAATAAACATAGCAGTTCTAAGAAATTCATGACTTTCTGCAGTTTGCCCGTTTGATTCAAAAGCCAGTTTTTACTGGAAAGAAAATGACTTGTTTTAAATACGTTTGCATTTATTTGTGTAGGTGGCAAAGGTGCCTGGGTTGACTTGAAGTGAGTCACAGAGACGTCTCTACCTATGGTGGGGGCAGGGAACAAGGAGTCTGCAGGAGAGCTGGGGGGTGGTTCTGGAACAGGAAGTCTACTTCTGTCCTCTGCTCAGCTTGGATGTATCTGGGCAAGTCTGAGAGCAGATGTGGTGGTCACAGGGTCCATTTACAATTGGGGCTATGAACTTTCTGGNGTGGTTCTGGAACAGGAAGTCTACTTCTGTCCTCTGCTCAGCTTGGATATATCTGGGCAAGTCTGAGAGCAGATGTGGTGGTCACAGGGTCCATTTACAATTGGGGCTATGAACTTTCTGGGGGTGATACTTACCCAAGTGGAGGCAAGAACTAGGTTCATTGAGCTCAACCAGGGGGAGGCGGTGCCCATGTGGAGGAGGAAAGACACATTCTGATGGCTGTTCCCCCAGTTTGTCTCCTGCAGGCATGTCTGGCTCTTGAGTAGAGAAGGAGGCCAGCTTTCTCCCACAGAACATGTGACCAAGGGGAAAAGGCATCTTGCCCCACGGGAGAGCGGAGGGCGCTCTGCCCTCCTGAAGGCTGGTGGTGGCCTGACGAGGACCGCTGAGCCCGGCGGTGCAGACAGCAAGATTTCTGCGCCCTGACAGTTGCCGTAGCAGCTGCACCCCGTGGAAATGGGAGGGAAGGAGGTGAGGTGAGGGTGATGGCATGACGGAATCGCCTGACAGAGGCTGTGAGACTCCTCTTGGCGATTTCCAGAGTTAGATGCTAGGGACTTGGCAGGAAGTCAGAGGTCCTACAGACCAGTAAATAATTTGTCTCTACTGGCTGGTGGGTTCAAGGGAAATTCAAGTTATGTGTAAATGAGCCAATGAGTTGGCACGGCTGCCTAAGTCCGGTCGGAAACTCAGTACGTTTATTTATGTTGTATTGATTTGATTACTCTAAGACTAAGTTGAAATTAGAACGGCTTCTCATGTGGAGGCAGTGCTCGTTTTGCAAAAATGCTCGGGCATTTGACAGTAATTCACATATAACTATGAGCCGTGGAGGACGCAGGAAGAGCGA
This sequence comes from Ailuropoda melanoleuca, assembly GCF_002007445.2. Classification (NCBI taxonomy): domain Eukaryota; kingdom Metazoa; phylum Chordata; class Mammalia; order Carnivora; family Ursidae; genus Ailuropoda; species Ailuropoda melanoleuca. Next base: position 22,035,537 of record NC_048228.1, on the reverse strand, counting down.
ACACTGTTTGCCTTCTCTTTGTAGAGAGATACTGGCTGCCTTAAGAAACACCCATCAGAGTTTTCATAAATAAAACATAGCAGAGCAACACCCAGGGGGGCAGTTTTCCCTCTACTATGAAAGGAATTAGTGTAGTCGATAGAAAACGGGGCTGTGTATGAAAGCCCAGAGTGTAGCACAGGGTTTTCACCCTGGGGGCCTGAAAATACCAAAGATTGCAGAATCCAGTAGTGAGATCGTCGGGGGGGGGAGGGGGGGGGGNGGGAGGGGGGCGGTGGTGTCAGGAAGGGGGCTGTCACGTGTGCTTAACCCTTAGGCTGCAACATTGTTTTCATGTGTGTAGGTGTATATTTTCCATATAAATACATATCCTATAATGCATATATAAATAAGGTGAAATATCAAAGGTTACTTCCTTCAATTATTGCATAGATGGGAATGACGAACAGCAGAAGAAAATGTGAAAGATTACAGCATAAAGTGCAATAATGAATTAGATAACATTCTCTTTACATCAGTAGGATCTGATCTTGTCCTGACCCAGAGCTTCTCATCTTGCCGGGAGTCCTTTATTAGTGAGTGACATGATGTTTCAGGACAGCATGGACGGAGGCAGAGAGCACAAGCAATGCTGTCTGTGTGTGAGTATCCAGCTGTGTGTCTTGGGGGGGGTGCATCCCATCCCCCCACTATGGCCACTCCGGAGATCACCACTGCTTTTCTGCAGGCCTCCCTGTAGTCTCAGGAGAGGTGTTTGGCCGGAACTGAGATCCTGTCCCAGACCTACCAGAACTGGAGATTAATCAGCTATAGACTGACCAGTGGGGAGCGCTTTTGGTTATTTTAACTGTCCTGACCATTAATTTAGGGCATTCACCGACTCCAGTTAATTTCATTCATTTTGAAAAAGCAAAAAAGAGCCAGGAGTGCTCATGTTGATGAAATATTGGTATTCTGATCCCATTCTTAGGTTTCCATTTCCAGGAAGCCTACTGTAGTAGATTTCTTGGTTTTGAAATTACATAAGTGCAGCCTTTTTGTTAGCTAGACAGTGATATAAAATGCTTGTATGTTTTAATGCTTGCTTTATTAATTTCCGGAGCTCACATCGTTTCAGACTGTATTTTTATCAGAAGTTACAGGGTGGTGCAGTCATTTGTAGTGGGTTTCTGAGAGCGCTATCAAAACAGAAACACCCCCTTGATTTGCCCCTTCCTCCCTCCCTGCCTCCTTCCCTTCCTTCCTTTTCTCTTTTCTGTCTTTTTAGTGAAGTTAATGAAAATACTTTGTGTGTAGCATAGGGTCCCCCCGCCATTGTGTTCTGAGTTAAGAACATACATTGAATAGGCTATAAAAGGAATAGAAATTTCCATCTTTATTTATTCTGAGATGATGTGAACAGAGACATGTTCATAGTAATTTGGCTATGGAAAACATCCCCCAAAACAGGCTCTTGATTTTGAATACAGATGCTGCAGGGACATTTCTGCTGTACACTTTGTATAGATGCCCCCCAACCACACGAATGCCATAAGACATTTAACGTAAAGAGTATACGCTAGAGCATGGGAGAACACCAGAAGGTGAGGGTCAAATTTTAGGATCAGGGAGTAGGTGTACGGGAGGCTACCCTTGCTATAGCCCACAGGTGTGCAGATAATGCACCCTTAGGAAGGAGGTGCTGTGCCTTCGAAATATTTCCCCCAACACACATTTTGCCCCAAAACCCTTTGTCCAATGACATGGCAAATTGCTTCCTACTTCAGTGCTGAGTATTGGCATTTAATTCACTCATACTCCACTTCTTTCAAAAGATTCGAACGGCAACAATGAAATTGAAGTTAAGATTATGTGAAAATTCCATTCCTTCTACTTCTGTGACATTTGATCTAACAGGAAAATCTTCCTCATCCGTAAAATGGGGGATCCAACTTGGACTGTCTGCCCTGTGAGGACTGCTCTGGGGAGCTAGTAGGTCTGCAAAGTGCATAAATTGTTCAGTGTTATACCCGTGAAACATCACTGAGGGGCTAGGCACCTTGTGGGATTTCGATCAGTGGTATTTGGGGACCACATCATTGCTGAGCTCTACTCCAGGACTGGAGCGACTCACTGTGTGCCCTGAGCACATTGGTGTTCAGGGCAGAATGACCTTTCTGGACTTTTCAGTGTCCAGGACGCCCCCTTTGAATGGCCCAGAACAAGAGATCAAAGAAACCGCACACATTGTTTGGTTTTAAATCAAAAGTTATGATTTTATTTTTAATTTTAATATACCAAGAAAAAATATTTCTTTGAATGTCGTGAAATAAGCACTTGAAAATGACAATTCCAACATTGCTGTGATTTGCTCTGTGAAGCTTATATGGGTGAACTTCTGTCTGAATATGGGTTCTGGGGCCCCGAAGAGGCTGAAGCCCCCAGTGGTTTTCAAGTTAGCAGCAAGCAACCCCCTACCTGAACATGCCCAGTCAGACCTGTCTGAAGCTGACATGCCTGGGGAACACTATTGGGCTACTTCTGGAGAGTTCTTGATTTCTGCCCACTGAGAGAAGTTTCAAGTGCTGCCAAGCGTTGGGGAGTAACAGTGTTTAAATACCAACATGAGGCAGGACCCTGCAATGCTGGCCGAGATGGGCAGCAGTTATGGCTTGACCCCCTGACATATGGAACCAGTTTCTTTAATTTAACCAGTTGCTTCAGGAAAAGTTGACTACAACGTAGTTTTAGGTTTGGATTACCACTGAAGTGTGTCTGCCTGCAAGACTTTGTCTGCCCAAAATAAAATCAAAATGCCCTTTTTAAGATCTCCCCAAACCTACACATGGGGTGCTCCCACTGTCTCTCTTTGTGTTAGAACAGCTTCTGTTGCACTTTTTTCTAAGTGTGATTCAGGAGGAAGGGAAGCCTGGGGATTAGCTTTCCTCCTTCTGTGAGCCCTGAATTTTCAAAGTATCTGAGGATGAGAAAAGTAACGGGATGACGCAACAGGCTCGCGAAGATTCTTTGATACTCTGCGCAGGTGTCCGTAACTGGTTTCTTAAGCTATGGGTTCTGCCACATGGTTGGAGAAGGTTTATAATGGGAGTCTGTCACAATTAGTATTCAAAAAAAAAAAAAAAGCTCTAACTACCCTGACACTTGTTTTACTTAAGTGCTGGGTACCAGCAGACAGAGGCTGTTGGTTCATTGGAAAACTGGGACCTAACACCTCACACTGATTGTTGACACAAAAGAGCGTATGGCGGCTTTATTAGCTCTTACTTCAGTGTGTACACACCACAGGCCAAGCCCTGGGGGGCATTCCCAGCACAGTCTCTTCCTGATGCTAACGGGTCTGGGGCACAGAGTCTCAGACCTTGTATATGGGGCAGAGAACAGCTTAAGAACAGGACACAGGGGCTCACAGCCCGAACATAGGCTTTATCGTCCTGAATTGATAGCAAAATATTATTGGAAACAAAGACTGGAATGCCAGAAAGTTCTGGGCTTTCATCATGAAATTTTCACACTTTTACACTCTCGGGGATGGAAACTTTTTCCGGGAAATAAGTGTCTAAAAAAGACAGGCATGGGCCATCCGCATACAACTCAAAGTGCGGAGCTCTGGGATGCAAAAATCTACTGGATCTTCTCTACTCTTATTACCAGCTCTCATGAATCAGCACATGGCCAATCCAGCAACTCTGAAGGAAAAAAAAAAGTCCTCAGAATGTGCTGGAGCTGACAGTTGTACGACACGTAATCTCTGAGGGGAGGCTGTTTTGTCAGGATAAAGAAAGGCTAGTAACCTGAGCATGCTGTCTCTCCCAGGTAATTTAGCAGTCTGGGAATGAGGCCAGACTTCTGGAGCATTCTCCTCAATGTAGTTCACTCCAGGTGCATTGTTTCTTTGATGTGACAGGTTTTATCATAAAGATACCACATCTGATTTTTTTTTTTTAAATTTCTGTGGATCTCTTTCCCAGAAGTGTTCTTCCATTCAGTTCTGCAAAACCCCTCCTCACATGAAGTTTCTGACTCAGGCCTGAGTTACATTAGTAGAGAGGTGGGGAAGTGAGGGGGATCGGATCAATCCTTTCCCCTTAAGCAACATATATGTATGAATTATCCCCCCCCATCCCCGCTTATTGTTACAGCAGAGTGTGAGTAGAAGGGTGAGAGTAAATGATCTGGAATAATAACCCCAATACATGATTTTAATTTGGTACTTTGGCCTGGCATGGATTTAAATAACATAGTACTTACTCTTTTCTCATCAGCAAAATGAGAAGACCCAGATAAAGCCTCCTGTTCTATGAATAGAGCATTTTTCATTAGAATGTTTTTCATTGCAAACTCATAGACTTGGGTTGATACTCAGACCGAGGGCATCAAATTGCATACACTTAGATATGAAATGAAGGATGTTTGTTTTTCAATCCAGAAACGTTTTCTCCATAATGGGATTGGAATGCAGTGGAAAATCTCCAATAGAAAGATAATCTATTGCAGCATAGTGGGGCAGTTCTAAAAACTTGCCTGCCCAAGTTTTTCTGGAATGTTAACTGACAGTAGGATTATCTATGCGGCAGTCAGTTCTCTGGTAGGATTCAGATTTGCCATGGGCTAGTGGTCCAGCCTCTTATCTTGATATAATTAAGCAATTAAGCTGAGATGTTAAAAACACTGTATTGAACCTGTAATACCAGAACTTCTTTAAAAGGGTTTTTCTTTCTTCCCATGAGAAACATCGGAAAAGACTTTAGATATATTTAGCCAATTTACAAACTATTTATTAGACATTCAACCTGTAAACAAAAATTCTAAGTTATCTTACAAGTGAGCACAAGTGTGAACCTGTATCAAGATCAAAGTGCTTTGGAAGCATCGTTCAGAGTCTATTTAAGGTCTATGTTCCTTTCCTTATTCTAACCTGCATTAAAGGATCGATGATTAATCGATGGATTCAATAATTAAATTAAATCAACCAGATAAGCTTGCACTGGTCCTTCAATTACACTCAAGTCAGCTATTATTTGGCCTTTTCCTCATGTGAATTATTCTGCTCATTTTCTTTCATAAGAAAAAAAAAGCTTATTGCACTGTATCATGTCTTTTCAAAGCTCAAAAGAACACTATTTGCAGCCTAAGAACCTCGTAGTTGTTATAGCAGGGCCTATCCTTTTAGCTCGTGTCAGTTACTGCCCTAAGGATCACAACACATCCCTCCATCAGTTGTTTCTCATCTATGAACCAATGTCAAGACATCACAGACTGTCCACGATGACTTAACACAGATGTAACCTTCTCCCACCCCCGCCCCCACTGCACAGCGCCCCTCCACCCCCTCCCCGGGGTCTAGCAGTCATGACTTGGTTTGCATGGATTCTTTGTTCATTGTTCAAACCATTCACACAGAATGGGATAAAACTTTATTCTTTTAAATTCCACACATAAACAAGATGCTGAGAAAGCCCTTGTCATCTCTGACAGAGCAGAGCAGCTCTGTTTCATGAATGACAGCACAGTTAAAGCTCAAATAATATAAAAATAATCTGAAAAAATCCCTTTTACTGTACACTCTCAAATAAAGCAAGAAAGATAAACAACAGTTTTCTTTTTCTGCTAGCCAGAAAATGTGTTCCTGTTCATTTGGGCTTTGAAGTTGAGTGTACCCCACATCTGTGCGCATGTATGTGTGGTCATGCATGTATCATCTATGCAGTGTGGCCGCTAATCGTGTCATCTAGTGTGTTTAATCATGAAGCTACTTAACCAATTAGAATACTAGCGTATCACATCGAACAATTTTACATAATTGCTTCTTTGAAATACTAGGAATGTTTACACATTTATTTGGCTTGTAAAGGACTGAAGTATTACAGATAATATTATATTATCTAGCTTTCATTTCTTTCTTTTTTTTGTTTTTAAAGAATATGGCTCTTAATAAATTGATTTTCTGAGTTCCAGAGCAAAAGTCCCTTTTAAAAAAATTTCTGAAGCTGACTTGAAGCAGGAAGAAGGTCTTCTGATTTGGCCAAAAATATGACGAGTATTTTATATCATTGAAAATTTGAAGGGTAAGTCTAGAGGGGGCCCTTTGTTGTCAACCGTTCCAGCCAAACTTGCCATGAAGGGTTAGTTGAAGTATCTCCACTTGACCAGCAGAGGGCACTTTACACACCTCTGCATCGCTCAGAGAGCAGACGCAGATGATGCGGAAACACAGTGTTCACCCAATATCAGGAAGAGCCCTGCAGATTTCTTTTTGAAATTCACAAAAATATAGAAAATACGGACTGTACAACAGGGTTTCGTTTGGAAAGTCATGAGTGTGTGTGTGTGAAGTCAAATCGAGCGGGGTATGCAGAGTGTGTCTGTCGGATTGATCCTCGGCTCCCATCTTTCCCCACTGTCCTTTTCCCAGCTCAAGAATGGTATGGGGCGGACCATATTTAGAGTTGGTACAGAATCCATTTTCAAATCATTTGGTCAAGTTTTAACTTTGCTGTTTGGTATTTATTCTTCTGTTCAAAAGCCTGGGGCGACTGAACCAAGGGTAATCCTGTACAGCTCACTTCAGAGTGAAACAGTGAAACCATCAGAAACGCTCTGAGGTTGGAGATGCCCGTTTAGGAACTGGTCTGCACTGCTTCCACCCTCCCAGGAAGAACCTTGGAAAAATATCGTGCCCCGTTTGGTTCTGGCAAACTCACTAGTCCGAGACTGTGCTAGGAAGGGAAAAACACCAGTCCTTCTCTTAGTTGAAACACAACTGTTTACATCCATTTTCACGAGAGGTGATTAACACATCTTTTCTCACGGGGGCTACAGCTACTAGCCTTTCTTAAAAAGACTTTAATTTTTGCAAAAGCATTATTGTTCTAGATATACACCCTGTGTCTCTTCCATTTTTATCTATTCTATTGGCTCCGGTTTAGTGTCAAAAAAGATTAGAAAGGATTGTGTGTGTATGTGCTCGCACAGTTTCTTAAGTAAACTTCTTTCATTCTTAGAGAAATATAACACTTAGTAAATACTTTTTTTTTTTTCATATAGTGTTAATAGCCTTTGTTGACCTTCTATTTCTCTCTCTTTCTGTGCCTCTGGCTCACTTTTGTTTCATTTGTCCTAGAGCTGACAGTTAAGGAGGGAAGGGAGTTTTCCAGCAGCAGTCCTTTGAGATGGAGGTGCACTCAGTGAGTCCTCACCCAAAAAGGATCATAAACTTACTGGGTTGAGTCAACCTTATTATCCCTAAGCTGCCTTGGGTTTTGTGTTTGCTCATGTGTTTTGTTTTGTTTTAGCTGCACCATATGTGATTCCTTGTGCCATTTTCTTTTGTCTATTGTTTTTCTTGATGACCCTGAGCTATGGCTTCCTCCTCAGTCCCACCACTATTCGGCCTTCGTTGTTTTCCTCATCTTGCCGATGTAGGCCTCAAAGAAGAAGTGGCAGAAGAGCACAAGGTAGCTGAGGTACATGAGTGAGGACCAGAAGATGTTCTGAAAGTGAGAGTGACACTGGTCATGCTGCATCCAGTAGAAGACCAGGTAGTTAATGACACAGCCCATCAGCATCTGAGTGATCTGGGACAAGGTGATGAACATGGCAAACTTCCGGGAAACTCGGAAACCGGCTGCTCGCAAGGCATAGTAAGAGTACATGACGGCGTGCACGCCATAGTTCATGGTCATGAACCAACCACCCCCGGCCACCATGTCCTTGTAGGAGTACCAGGAGTACAGGAGCACAGTGATGTGGTGGTACCAGTGCAGGAAGATCAGCTTCTGCTTCCTCAGAACAATGAATATGGTATCTCCTGAAAGACAGAGAAGGAAAATGATCTGCATGAGCTCCTCCACCATGACATAATGATAACTCATATTTTCCCAAGAAGGTACACAGCTTGAATGCGTACTTGAGAGTGAACTGGACTGGGTTAGAATCCTGGATGGATATTTACTGGCTCCGTGAGCTTGGGCAAGTTACTTATCCTCACTATTTCCCAGTTTCGGTGAAACAGGGATAGTAACGGAGATAACAATGGTAACTTGGGATTGTCCGAGGACTAAATAAGATAGTCAGTGTGCCCTCCTGGCACATGGAGAACACACAATAAATGTTACTTTTAGAAGGATGTTTTACACAAAATCTTACCGATTTTCGATCTGGAAGGGATATTAGCAATCACATTACCTAATTTCTAACTCGACCGTACATTTTAGGAAAAATATCTGGAAGAGTCAAGCGACTTCCCTCAGATCCTTTGTCAATAGAGAGAAACAGATTAGAATTCAAGTGCCCAGCAAAATGTTCGTAGGCCTCTCTACAGTAGGAAAACCATTTCTCGTTGGTATATGGCCCACAGCTACCCCTCAAAAACCTCTCTCTGTGAGCTTCCTGTGAAAGGTGAAGCCTCACAGGCATCTGGCAGTCAGAGGAGTGAAACTGAAACAAAAGGCAAAAACAGAAAAAGAGAACAAAAGTCACCTTCTACCATATTTGCTGAACGTGATAACCCGAATATTTAATACCAGTGAATAGAGTGATAAGAACTGAGAATGACACATGTTTTTATGGAGTTAACGTTGAGGAAGCTTTCCAGAATCTATTATTAACAATATCCTTTTGAAGAAAAAGACCACTGTCCCTAAGGTAGGAAAATTTATGTTATAGAAGCTAAGAATTATGCTCAGGTAGGTAGATGCTATTTGTACGTAATGATTCTCTGAAGAGCCTTAGGGATTCCAAAAAATATACAATAGGACATTTCTGTCAAAATGGATGAAGAGTGAGCAGAGTAAACAAATGCACACGATTCCATTAACAAGTATGAAAACGGGATTTATGTTCCATTCTCTTTCCTATTTCTGCGTTCTTCTCAAGGATGGGAAAACCCAACCACCTTCATGACCTTTGGTGAACTCAAACTTGACCCATTTCTGTACAACAAGGAGAACTAGAAGGTCCCTCTTCTTAGTCTGAAATCTAATTAAGCACAAAGGGAATTAGTACTCATCCTTGTCTTACCCTCAGACTTCACGGATGTCCCAAACCATTTGGCACTAGGAAAGGTCAAGGACTGCGAAGACTTTTAAGGTTCTGATGGCCATGGTTGGAGTAACACAGGGAGTAGGCCATTCCATTCGTCAGGAGCTATTCGTTTGTTTCCCTACTGGACGTTGTTAAACATTATTACTTCATATTTGTTTAGAACAGAAAAGGAGAGTTACCAGTTGCTGCATTTCTAAACATATTGTAAAATTTTCTTTGAAGTCCTTTTCTCTCTTGTGAGATGCCTGACATAGTATGCCTATGAATGTCAGACCAACCGATCATGCTCGGTGGTGACAGTAACTCTGACTTGTGTACTTCAGGGACAAAGCTGGTATCAGGGGACCTGGGGTCTACTTCCTCGTGTTAAACTGTGCTATTTTTGTGTGCCTGTCAAAGACCCACTATCTCTGTGTAATTACTACCCGCTGCCTCCCTTCGCTCAGTAAACTATAATGTAGACACAATAATTCCAGCTTCCTTTTGTTCACGGTGGGAAGAAGGTAGCAGTCCAAGGAATTACATGGTAAAAACAAATCCAGTCATTCATAATTGAGAAGATTTTTTTTATGAGCCTCTAAGCATGACTAAAATGTATAAGCCACACAATATCCAAGCACACGGTATTAAGGTATTTGTTATAGAGTAATAAGTCTCTCATTCCTTTTAATTCTTTAGACTTAATTTTAACTCTAGCGTCACTTTAATATTAAAACTTCATTGTCTAAAGAACAAATTTAGTGTGAGGAGAGTAATAGGGGACAAAAAACAGATCATATTAGAATGGGCTAACCGGGAATGAAAAGTGGAACATACAATTCTGGTACTGAAACTTGCTTTGTGTTTTCCTGTCTAAGTAGGGGGTCTCAGATCTCATGAGTAGGGGGCATGAGACACATTACGTGTTTCCATTTAACATGGGGGAACTGGAGGTGAAGCACATGTCATGAGATCTGTATTTTTTTCTTAAGGATTTATTTATTGTTTTGAGAGCGAGCGCAGGCGGGAGGGGTAGAGGGAGAGGGAAAGAGAAACCCAAGCAGACGGGCTGAGCATGGATCCCGGCGTGGGGATCAATCTCACGACCCTAAGATCATGACCTGAGCTGAAACCAAGAGTCGGACGCTTAACTGACTGAGCCACCTAGGAGCCCCAATGTCATGAGATCTTTAAAACAAAATTAATTGGAATTCCTTTAAGAATTTTTTCTGGAACAGACCTGCAGGATGGCTGGTGGAGTAATGAGGATGAGTATTTTCCAGTAATAGGCTTGGAGCCTCTCAAGACCACCACTCCAATGCCGCATCAAGGTTACTGTCCCCAAGAAGGCTGCTGACCTGGAGAATGGCAGTTTCGCCTGGGTCAGGGGAAGGGGAAACGTGGGTTTTCAGAAGGGCTTCCTGAGACTGCTTATGGTTTTTTTTTTCTCTTTCTTTTCTTTTGTTTGATACCGCAGCGGAGATGCACCAGTCACACCGCCCTGGCAGTTATAAATTATTTTTCTTTTGCAGAAACTGCATAATATCACACTTGATTTGTCATGAGCCAGTCATACCAAGCTGGGGTATTTATAGGCCTGCCAAAAGCTCAGTGACCTAGAAAGGCAAACCAAAGATAGGGACTGTGTATTTGATGTTGGCCAACCCATCTTTCTTGGTCAAAGGTCTGGTTGGCATTATGGAAAGAATGTTACCCAACAATAAGCAGTGGGACTTTCAACTCTTGAATGATTCAACCACCTCACACCCATGTGCGTGACCGCTGGTTCATGTTTTCTCCACCATAGTCCCTCTAACTTTTGATTCAGCTATTTTCAGCCAAGAGCCAGTCTGCAGGCAGGCAGGGCATGGTATTCTCATTCCAGAGTGTCCCTCCCAAACGCTAGGCCTCCAGCCTCTGTGCCTGTTAAGTACGGATGTCTGTGTCACGGTGGAGCAGTCAGCGGCATTTGGAAGCCCCCGGGGTGCTCACAGTCACCAAGAGGCCACTATGTGTGGTTTGTCCCCGATGGCTGTGCCCCTCTTCGCAGAGTTAGCTGGAGCTCTGCTGAGTCAGAGTTTCAAAAACAATGACAAGCTCAACCGAGCAAGGACCTAGACTCAGAGCAGATGTTTCCAAGTTTTAACAAAAGCAAACCTCAGCAGGTTTTAATATAATTCAAACAGTAGGCGCGCAAAGATTTTGGCACACAAAGCAGGTTGGTGGTTCTCTTCTCCTCATTTGTTCTAATGGGTCGTAACTCTATAATTCACTGAAATGAGCTCGTTGTTTTCTGCGGAAACAGAAAGCCCTCCTTGCTTTGAAGAGTTCAGTGAAGGATAGTGTTTACTGGCCAGTGGCAGCTGGGGAAGATGAGACAGTGCTAGAGAAGCAAGCTGTGATGATAGTGCAACAGTGCAAGTATTCTTAATGCCGCAGCCTGTACACTTAGGAATGGCAGATTAGATGTTAGGTGTATTTTGCCTGCTCCCCCCCACCCCCCAAAAAAAGTATAATGAAAACTGCAGGCATGCGGGTTTTGGTGGGAAAATAGAGTTTCGGTATTGAACACAGAACTATTCCTTCTCCCAAGAACCTTCTCTTTCTGCTGCACATAAGGGAGTCCAGAATCTTAGAGTATCGAAAAGCAGAGCTTAAGACCTAAAACTAAGGAAAGTTCTCAATAATCCAAGTGGATAGATCTTTCTTACTTAAATGGTAGCAGCAATGTCTTCTAAGAGCGAAAAAGCTGGAAAGGGATTTAACTTCCAAAATGAACATGAAGGCATCCAAGAAAACATGTTCGCTAAATTAGGGCTAGGGGCTGGCCATCTGGGTTTTGGATCTATTTTGATTCAGCAGTTTAGTTTGGGAAGGCCATTTGTCAATGAGCTCCAGAACATTTGAGAGAAAATAGGGCATATCTTAAAATTGAAAAAAGGGTACTCTGACCATGAAAATATCTGTAAAATGAACCTGAAACTACATGAAGAATATCACTAGCCTCATTAAAGAACCAGATCAAGTTTAGTATTGTATTTTTTTCCAGCTCTTCAGCCCACTGTCAGCACTTCAATCCTATATTTTAACTGTGAAGAAATGGATTGTTTGATATCCAACCTACAAACCACTACGGTGAATGAGGCGTCTTAGGGAAAGGGATCCTCGAAACAATGGCACGAGGGACTACAGTCCAAGTTCCTTCTGGGCTCAAGAGGGACTAGAGTTGCTTTCGATTATACTGCCAACATCGGGCAGTAGGCAGCGGCATGTCCGGGTCTGGATTAAATTTAGACAGGCGGTTAATTAGCATCACCCAGACCAACACTCTAACGAGACAGGGGACAACAGCACCAATACCTGTAACTGCTTCACTAATAGCTCTTGTGTGGAAATTCTAACTCTGTCCGCCATCCTAAAACTTTCATGTCAACCTGGAACAGAAGATGGGAGCACAGACAGGATAGGTCTACTCATGTCTTTGAAGAAACATGACCACTACGAAGAGGCGGAGGTGGCTCTTCAAGAAATGGTTCTAAAGGTAGGGGGGACCATTTTTAGTTTCAAGTCCCTCAAATACAACTGGATGAAACTCAGAGCACAGACAAGCAGCCCTTGCAAGGAAAAAGATTTCTAGAAGCAAAGACTGAGGTTGCTCCTTTGCAACTTAAGGCTTAAGGGCAAAAAGCACAGAGGCACACTGCTGAGTTTTTTCAAAAACAGTGAGGGTAGTGAAATTGGGCGACGTGTTCGGCGGTGGCGTGTAGGGCGAGCCACGTGTTTCGTGTATTTACTGTGTTCATACATCTGTAGTCAGTTCTGTGTCAAAAAAGACGGGGGGATTCATAAGGGTACTTATTATACAGCTTAAATTAAAAGCAGAGATCTGATATTTCTCAAAGTGAATAATTCTCAAACGTTAATAATGCATGAATTTTAAAGAAAATGTCACACCACCGCAAGAGAATACACGAGCATACATGTTCACATTCTCAGACCAACACTAGTCTGAGAAAAAGTAATCTGGCTCCGATGCTCTCTGAATCTAAAGAATCACTATGAAAGAAACATATCTGGCAAGACAGTCTTGTATTTTATCTATAAGTGAAAACACAAAATTAAAATGTTCCCATAGAATTCTGAAATTCCTAAAAACACATCGGTCTTAGGCACTGTCTATAGTTCCAAGTTTCAAAAACATTTTTCAAGCCCAAGATTTGGCAACTTGTGATCTCAATCCAAATACAAAAAATCGCCTCCTGGGGCCTGGTTCATAAAATTCTCATTCTAAATTTCTCTTTAGAGGAGTTACACATTGCATTCTAGCCCCTATTAAGTGCCTGCCGTAGGTGCTTTGCAAGCTAAGGCTGCCTTCACGGGCTCTCGTGCACATGCAGGCACGCGCAACAGTCACCTAGTTATTCTGGACCGTAGCACACCCATCTCCATAGCCCTGCTCTTCTTAGCAAAGGTTTTCAGAAGTTTTCCTCTGCTGCTCTTCCCTTGCCTTTGACTTGGGAAAACGATGGTCAAACCGACAGTTCAAATCAGCTGCCCTCTCTCTGTGGATAGTCGGTGTAAAGCTGCTGGTAGAAAGTGGATAGACTGGCTGCCCACATGCACATCCGAGAGACCTCACATCCTTTGTGACCAGACACAGGATATGAACTAAAGACACCTTAAAGAAAGACTGTGGATAGCTTGTGTTGTATGTGGCTTATGAGGAAAGTACAACCTCTAACCCCCTTTTTTGGAAAAACAGGAGAGGGAGCTCCATCTATAATTAAGTATTTTGAATGAAGTAATAAACAATTCTTAATTCCTGATAAAAAATTAAAAAAGCCAGAGAATGACTAGGTGTTCCCTAAGGATATATACGAGTCTGTGAGATGATCGCCAGTACCGCTCATGGATGAACCCAGAGTTTATGATCACCAGCAGAGCCCTTTCTCCAGCAGTAAAGGTATTTTCCGGATGAACTACATCCATGTCACATCCTTGCCACTAATGTTCCTCTGTTCTGTGAATCTGGACCACACTTATATCCAAGACCATTACAGAGTTGAAGGAAAAACCTTAGGAATCTATGTACACAGCCAGTATTTTGGACTCTGTTCTAGAAGGGGAGCCACATTCCTCTTCTCCAAGGCCCATGTCTTAGATGGTTCAAATCAAACAACACCAGAAACCAACCCTTAGCATTTGTTAATTAGAACACGAGGACACCCAAACAGAAAGCCTAGTCTCCTCGTCTGACTCCTCACAGCAGGATGAAAGTCTGCTTCCATGTGGGACGGGAGAGAGCTGCATTGCGTTCTCATCTTAGCACAGCCGTTAAAGTCATGGACAGAAGGGACCGTGTGGAGATTTTGTACACCCCCGGGAGTGTATTGCCAGTAGTGTCTGGAAGTCTGCATGTTTCCACAAACTATTTTGCTCTTCACATACACAACGTACAATTGTTGAAAGGGAGGGAAGGAGAGAGAAAGAGCGGAAAAGTTAGTCAAGAACTCAAATTCATTAATTATAACTTTCCTGCAACCAACAAAACAGGACCTTCAAATCGTTTCTTTGTCAAATAAATAAATCTCGTGGGCGTGTAGCTACCCAGAGGGGTGGGGGTGGGAACGGAAGGAGAGAAGACACTCACCTAGTTCGGGTGCTTTGCTTAGCACAAATGCATAAGCCCAGAATTTGCTGACAGGTCCATTGTAAAAACTCTGGTCACAAACTGACTGCTTCAGGCCTTTGGTCATCAAAATGTACACCATATAAGCACCAGTTCGAAGAGCACCGAATATACTTCATAATGAAAAGAGAAAAGAAACAACATTCAGGCAAATCATTTCATTTCTGACGTTACCCATACTTAGAAGACTGCCTGCCACCGAGGGGAAAGAGGCACAGATGACTCATAATCATTTGCATTGACCCAGAAGCACCTTAAAATGTTTTCTAAACAAGAGCAACACAACTTCTCAGAGCTTTATTCCGAAGACCAGACACGATGCCACGTAGTCCTCATCAGTGTACCAGGAAGAGGTCATGGCAAAGCGGAACGGATCCGGGCAGGATCTCATGAAGAAGTTGGTGACCGTTATGTTTCAGCTGGGAACTCTCCCTTGGGGAAGAGATGGGGTAGGCTGAAAACTCTTGGAGCGATCCCAAGTCTGTCCTACGTCTAATTAGTTAAAGTCCCCTCCCCCCCGGCTTGATTGCCTGAATATCTGTTTATTTCTCTCGGCCAACTCTTCCTTTACATTTGGACTGGCCTTATCAATGTCGACCTCCTTAGCATCTTTTTGGACCCCTGCAGTAGCCTCTAAACCACAACTGTCCTCGGTTACCCCCCTTCCACTCTCTAATCCGTCTTTCTCATGGAAGCCAGCAGAAGGCTTAGCTCTCCAGCCAGGCTCACTCCTCCGAGCTCCCCATCACCACAAACTAACACTGTTCAAACCCCATTCTTCGGAGCCCTGTCTTGTGTTTGCCTCCACATGGGTGCAGGCACTCAAAGATTGTTGAAAAATAAACTGGCTTTGGGCATTTTTATCAAGGAACCGCCAAGGAAACAGGAGAGTTCTGGAATGTGTTGAGCTCAGTGATGCAACCTGAAGTGTGAAAGAACTTCGCAGCTGGAACAGGCAGTCTCGGTCACGGAGTGCTCCCCCGGGCACATGTACCCGAGCACGCGGACCACACGTGTGACTGGAAGCAAGGCCGGCTGACCAGGTGGGGGCTGCACTCGGCCATCCTTTTTCTGGCAGCATCTCCTTCAAGGGTCTAAGTCAGTTAGGAGATTAACCAGTGAACAGCTGTTGAGACGAGTAGCAGCCTCACCAAATTTGGAATAGGAGCTTTCATTTCTCCTTAGAGGCGTTATTGTTTCTTTAAGAGCTCTTATGAGTTGCTTCAGAATAAGCCATTCCACTAGGCCACAGGGTCCATAAACACGCGGCCACCAACTGGAACCAAAGGTCAACTTTGCGTAAAACCAAGGTAATGAAGTTGAACTCCTGGCAACTGTGTGTTAATTGGGACTTCGTAAGTGGCTGCTGTAATGATACAGAGCCTACATTAAATGGCTTTACTCCTTCCAACATTTAAGGCGACCCTGCGTGGGATTTTTGGTGTCTCTTTAAAGTTGTAGATTCTATTTAATCCGTTAGTGGATTCCCACTGCACACAGAACAAAATCGCCAACTCCTTAATAGGACCTATAAGGCTCTGAATGACCTCTTTGTCCCCCATTTCCACCCTTCCCACCTGCCATTCTCTTCCTGCTCTCTGTGAGCCAATCATTCCCCCACTTTCTTGTCCTTTCCGTTTTCTGCCTTAGGAACTTTGCATATATGCCCTCCTAGGGAGCTTTTTCCCTGTTCACCCCGAGGCTGCCCTTTTCTGCTTTCTTATCTCAAAGAAATGTCCCCTCCTAGTGGAATGACCTGTGTCTTCACAGTCAATAAACTGTTCTGATTAGAGAGTAGAGAATTGGAATTCATTGGTAAAGTCAGGTAATGGAGATTTTTTCTGTCTTATCTGAATTTATTTTTTATGTGTTGTCTTTATCTCACCGGATGACGGCTACATGGTAATATGAGAAGTGGCCACACCATCACCAAGTTAGGTAATCTGCACACTGGGCCCTTTGACTTTGCTGCTCTGAAGGTAATATGGAAATAGGGGTGTGGCATCTCCCCTGAGCATACGTAGCAGACACTGTTGGTGCCTAGTTAAGAGCCAAGTCCTTCCTCTTTTTCCATTTGAAAAGAATCTGATTTTGTCCAGTTTCTCTCAACTCATAATTCTCCCAAGGAAGGTGACATTATCTTCGATTTAGGAGTACATCCTAATGACTTAAGCAAGTTTTAGTAATCCCATTCCCTCACTGGTGATTTGTTAGGGGTGGGCATTGACACACTTCCTAGCCAACGTGGTGTAAGGGCCGGGCGGGAAAGGTTTTCTTGCTTTTTGCTATGTATTGCCTGGAAGGACCACAGCCATCTTCCCGACAGGACGGAGCTACTGGGAGGCCAAAAGTTGACTCAGAGAGGATGGCAACGTATTCCTGCAAAATGTGACCAAGCTGGGGACTTAAACAATCTTTCAGTGACCCTTGTTTTTGATAGAGCTCTCTTATTGTCTAAGCTCTTCGGAGTTCTGCTTTCTATTCTTTGCCTTCCAGTAGACACAGAACACAAGATCAGGCTTTCAGTAGACCTTTGAACACTAGTTAACCTTTTGTGGCTACGCAGTATGTCTAATTCAAAGATACTGCTGGTCAGCGACTTCCTACATCAGTTATCTGCTTTCCATAAACCAGTGGGCGATAAGTCAATGACTTTTGCACAAGCCCAAAGCAGGGAAACACACAAGTGACGCCCTCTCAATATGTATCATTAGCCCCGGTACAGGACGGCTCTGAACCACCAGCATACTGTCCAGAGCTAAGGCCAGCCCCCTGTACACAGGAGCAGAGCCTCTGGCCTACTGCACTGCTGCTAGACTGTGCTTCATATGTGATCAGAGCAGAGACCAGGAAAGCACCCTGGAATAGTCACCGTCCTTTCAGTTTATATCCCATTCCTCAAGTACTGGCAGGTTTAATTGATCCTTTCCGTTGTTAAAGATGTGCTGGCAACGTCCCGGCAGCTGGGCTGACAAGAAGCAATGAGCCAGCTCTGGCCAGGGCTGGCGGCGGTGCTGGAAGACTTCAGAGGAAGTGGGATGTGCCTTAGGGATAAACAGGGATTCTGAGTTTGCGGGTCAGGGTGCAAGGAGGTCATTTCAGAGTCCTGCAGCATCACAAGTGCAGATACGACGTGGCCACAGCACTGCCGGCAACGAGCGCACCGCACACACGGCCGTCCCGCACCTGGACCTCAGCCTCGCTCCCTAAGCTCTGAACAAGCAGCCTGACTCAGAAGAGAGGACAGCGCATTTTTCAGGGAAGCCATCAGTGCCAGCTATCAGGCCTGTGTGTCTATGGGCAAAGGCGCTTTGTTGCGATGTGACAATGCCCCTGCCGGGCCGCCATCAGCGAGCTGCGTAGCCAATGGGATGATTGTTATCTGCCCCTGGTCCATCTCAGCCACGGTACACTTCGCAACCATGTGGCTTTTTATTATAACTAGGCTCAGGCCCTTAGGCTATGATACTTCACCAAAAAAAAATTTAGGTCGGGGGACATTTTTCCTTCTTAAGTTACATCGCCTTCCTCTTTTTTTTTTTTTTAAATGAATTCATTTATTTAAGCAAACTCTACACCCAACNCCAAAAAAAAATTTAGGTCGGGGGACATTTTTCCTTCTTAAGTTACATCGCCTTCCTCTTTTTTTTTTTTTTTAAATGAATTCATTTATTTAAGCAAACTCTACACCCAAAGTGGGGTTCGAACTCATAACCCCGAGATTCAGAGTCGTGTGCTCTACCGACTGAGCTGCCAGACGCCCCTTAAATTCTATCATCTTGAGAGACGCCGCGATGTAGAAAACAGATATGCAGCTTATGTTTGGCTCCCCCCAGTCCTTGCTTATACTCATGGCAGACATTTGTAATCAATCTTGACACTCCTTCTGGCCATGCCTGCACAGGGCACCAACATCCTCACACACTCTAAAGCAATCCAGCCGATGAGAGCTGCAAATGCCAGTGACGGTGCTCTCGCTTGCCAGTTTCATGACTGGGCAGATGAACTTCTGTAAGTCTTTATTCACCTGCAATGTTGTTAATGTCTCATGTGCATACTAGGTCTATGAATTTCGTGGGACAATGTAGGTTAAATAGTGCAGAGCCTCTGACATATAGGTGTTGAATAAAACAGTTTTTATTATATTACTACTATTCCTTTATTAGTATTCACCATTATTAATGCCACTTTACTTGGTCTTCAATTTGGAAAGGCACTTTTACCTGTCTAACCTCACTGTGTCAGGTAAGAGAGGTTAAAGCTAATTAGCCTGACTCCGAAGTCAGGAAAATACATATGCAGAGAATTTGATTTGCACTGATGATTATTCATATTATTAAGCATTTTATAGAGAGTATTTATTGGTGAAGTGTTTCTTTTCATGAGCCAAGTTTTCACAAAACAAGTGACAGGCAGCAAGTGCACAAGAGGATGTGAAATATGCATTTTCCATAGAACATCTTGAAGGAGAGACTGGTATAGAAAAGCATCTGGTTCCTGCAAGATTTATCTTTAATCAGATGATAAAGATTATTCTAAATCTAGGGCCTCAAAGAAGCTGAGAGTCTGGGCCACGGTGTTTAACGAGGGCAGATAAGTGCTATATCACATTGTCTTTTCCCAGCTGTAAGGTCACACTGGCATCGTTTTAAAGAAATATATAATTTTTACTGTCAAAGTCCAGTTTTGATTCCAACAGTTAATGCAACAGGAGAGAGCTCAGTGAAGGGAGAAGTGGATGTTTCTGCTCTCTTTCAACCACATTACGCACAATGCGGCAAGATCTGAAGAAATCACGGTTCTGATTAGCTAAGGTGCTTCTTCTCAAGCAAATGTTCTAGATTCCTAGTCCAGAAGAAGTCTGTTTCTTCATCATTAGCCATTTGCCATGGCATGGACTCAAGGAGGTACCAAGAATGCCTAGTGGACTGTTATTGTGGTACACTGGCGGTGGGAGACAGAATCTTCTCTTTTATACTATATACGCACTTCTGCGCTGTTTTGACTATTTTAAGGCAAGCATATATCAGATTGACAATTAAAAAAAAATTTTTTTAAAGATTTTATTTATTTATTTGACGGAGAGAGACAGCCAGTGAGAGAGGGAACACAAGCAGGGGGAGTGGGAGAGGAAGAAGCAGGCTCCCAGCGGAAAAGCCCGACATGGGGCTCGATCCCAGAACTCTGGGATCACGCCCTGAGCCAAAGGAAGACGCTTAATGACTGAGCCACCCAGGTACCCCTAAAAAAATTTTTAATGGGGACTTAGCTACAATTGATATAATGACCAAACAATCACAATTGCACTAGCTTGCAAGGCTTTACATAAATTTTTTAGTGTGAAGTTGTGATATAACACTAATCCCTGGTCAGCCAGCCCATGATGACATCCAGCACCGATACTAGTAGAAAGGACTGGGAGACAGGGGATGTATACCTGGTTGGGATTCTTCTTTGGATATATAACGTAATCCATTACACAGATGTTGAAACATTTAGAGTAAAAGTTTGAAAAACAAGTTCTCATTTGCAGGTTGTATTAGTTTTTTCCTTTCACAAGTAAAGTATTGGAATCCTTTCTAAAAAAGTGTGAGAGCCATGGTGAATCTTCTTTCAAACCCAGGCTCTTACCATGAGGCCTAATCATTTCTCAACTTGAGAAAAGTTTGAATAACTCTGTATTCCAGTCCTCCAATTTTACCACCACCAGGAAGTCAAAGTGGAATAATCTCAATAATAACTACTGAGTTCCAGAATTCTGCTTTGGGCAGAAAGACTCTGAGGTATGAATCCTCAATAATCCTTTCAATTATTCAACTTGAACATCAATAGGAGCTAAAATCAGTTTTACATTGTTCCCTGATTGGCCCTCAACTTAAATGCAAGGTGTTTTGGAATTGAAACAGAGTTTCTGGAAGGTTTTTTTTCTGAAGTGCCAACCACCCGACTCCCTCGCCCTCTAACTCAGTAGTCACAGGTGCAACTACTTTTAGGACTGGGCAATGAAACTGTTGTACTGTACTTGTACCCTATAATCAGTAGAAGGGAAACAAAGTGTGAGATGTTGTCAGTTGTCAAAACATGACAACAGCTGATCCAACAGCAGCGACTCTACAAACATAGGAGGGGTCACTGATTTTCCTGATAGCAAAACTTGAATGACCATTTGTCATACACTCTGACAGTTTTCAGAGGAGGAAGAATATTCAGGGATCCCAGAACAGGTGAAAGCAAATTAACAACAACTCCAAAATCCAATCTGATGGCTTTACATTCGAGAGGTGATGGTGATATTGAGTAATAGCGTCTCCACGTCACGTCATGTTTCTCTTGATAAAGTGCAACCCTGCTTCTAAAACCTTTCCACACCTGACAGGCATCCTTAACAGAAAAGTCTCCTTAAGTTGCATCTACTATTTAGTCTGTGTTAAAAATACATTTTTCAATAATAATAATAATAATAATAATAATAATATAACAAACCATCAAGGTGTGCACTTTTTTGCCCAATAAATTAGCGGTTAAATGGGAATATACATTGTAGTTTTTAATAATTTACTTCCCCTACTCTTTCACTAACAAGTAGAGCGTACAATTTCATCTCTCACTGAGTGATCATTTCTAGGTTTGACTCATTTGTTTCATTTGTCTTGATTGGAATGTTCAACCCGACACCCCCATTAGAAAGCCTCTCAAACAACTTGTGCGCCAAGATACATGAGGCTAAAATTGCATATTATATATGTCAAAATTGAAAATATCACATTTTATGGCATAGTACTTCCATTGCTGTAAACACAACATACCATGTAGGCATACTTGCAAAAATATACCGTACTGTATGTTTTGTAATATAGAAAAGATGGCTCGAACAAAATCTAACAGCCCACTGATATGAGAAGGGTTAAATAAATTACAACGAATACAATACAACTATAAAGTGTGCCAGGCACATCTGTCTCAGGTGCTGACAGGGAAAAGCTCCAAGATGCAGGGTGATTAAGTAAAAAATATAAGGAGCAAAACGTTCTGTATGGTATGATCCCACCGGGGTACATTTTAAAAAGGTTTTAAGGTTACACATATATGTACTGATGGCTGTAAAGATATTTATGGAAAAAACCCTTCAAACTACTAACAGTGATTCCTACTCAAATTTTGTTTAACGGGAGCCACGTATTGCTCTTTTTCAGAAGCTATTAGAAACCCAATTTTTAGGGCCCATTTCTAATATTTATAATGTGATGCTAAATAAACCTTGGGATTTTTTTTCTGAATAGAAAAGGATATGTTGCAAGTTTAAATGTTGCTAAGATAATGAGCACTTTTCTTCTCAGTCAGACATACTAGATGGAGTTTTTAGTCTACAGGGGAATCAGACAGCCAATAACAGTCATGAAGAAGACCAGAAATGAATCATTTAAAACTGAGTAAAAGTACTGAGTAGAAACACTGAGCCTAGTTGAGAACAGGAAGGGGAGGATACATGTGGCCTCTGTGGGGAACCTTCACTTAAGTCTTGAAGCAAGAGTAGCTTCCACTGCATTTCTCGTGATGGTTCCTAATTGTTAAATAGTATCACAGATAATGATATTCACGAACTCCTAATTAAAATGTTACATATTGCAAGGCAGAATCCATCAGAACTAAAGGCTTCAAGGAAGCTGTAGGTGAGGAAAGTCTTGCGGAGACTACAGAGAAGGTATCTTAGCGGGTAACGTGGTTCCCTGAGAGACAAAGTGGGTGCGCCCTCTAAGACTGCTCTCTCTACTCACCACAAATCCCCTCCCTAAGTCGGAAAACATCAGTCTCAACCAGATGTTCTTATTTAATGTTTGACGGAATGGGTTGACTTCAATTCACTTTCTGATGTATCAGTTTATTCTCTTAACTTGTGAATCTAAGCATTAAAAAAAGGAAAAGCCCCATGGGTCTGAATATTGCTTAGATAATACTATGGGGTACAGTCCTTGCATCTGGAGTGTGCAACTTGGATATAACACACTTGCTCCAGGTATCTGACAAGGCAGAGAAATACTGGCTCAAATTAAAAAACAAACAAACAAACAAACAAACAAAAACCCTGATAAAAACCAGCCTGGCAGAGTGGGGAGGCAAGAGGGGTGGGGAGATTAAAAAATAATAATGGTAAGGACAATTGGAACCATAATAGATCTCAATTAGAATTTTCCCAAAGAAACATAATACTGGCTATAGAACTCATAACATTTTAATTTGAATTTGAAATTTTAAGATTGCACTGTGTCTCATAAAACAGGCAGGAATTTCTTTCACTATTATTTGAGCTAGTGTTACTCTGTTTTAATGTGAGATAGAGGAATTTCATCTCCTTGGAACACTAGTAACCTTAGCCCCATCAGGGCCAGTGTGGAAGGCGGCCACACGATGCCAGCTTCAATTCTGGTTGACAAGTACTTGACTCTGTGAGAGCACCGTGCTAGATTTGGCATAGTATTTCACATTTGAAGAACTTTACTGAGCTCCTCTATTAGGAAATTTGATTTTTACAACTTCATGGAGCACCACTATCCTGGTTATAGAGAAAAGACGTAGGCACAGGAAGGGAAGGGTCTAGCCTAAGGGCAACCAGTTAGTAAGTACCAGAATCTTCTGACTATAGCTCCAGTGCTAATACCGGACTCCCTACCAGGCTTTTCTTTAGTATAATGGTTCTCAGCCCGATTGTATATTACCATCACCAAAAAGGGCTAAAACAATTCTAATGTCTAGGACCCATCTCCAACTAGCTGACTCAGAACCTCAGATATGGAGGCGTGAATGGGTCTGAGTTAGGGACATTCTGGAGATTTCACACTCCAAGACGCCTTCCTGCCTGTCCCCCTCCTTCGCTCTTCATTCTTTCTTCATGAACCTTTGGATGAAGCTGTTCAGGTAGCTGATGAAGAAAGTTACTTAACTAAGCTTCGGCACTGGGCTAGAGGAGAACCCTTGTCCCTGAATTTTAAGCCTTAGAGTTCTGCTAAATTCCATAAAATTAATGTCTTTTGATGGCTATGTTTTCTGCCTTTGCCTTATCTTCTTTATTCAACCACTGATGGGGATGTTGTCTAATGCCTTCCAGGGCAAGTGGAGACTGGCCCACAACTTTCAACTACATTTGGAAAGAACAATGTGTTGGTTTCCGGACTTTTACAATGGGAACAAAGAGATTAAAGTGCTACCAGTAGTGAACCTAATTAAGTTCTGCAGAAAATTAAAATAAGTGAGTTGTATGAACTAAAAGGAACCTAAAAATAAATGTGGGGTGTAGCAAAGATAAGTGTTAAAGCCAAAAAACTCACCAAGGTCACAGTAGTGGTTAGTCATCTTGTTTCTACAAAAAACTTTCTTCCTTTGAAAAAATTCTTAATCCCTTTTGGAATATTACAAATTTATTAGGACAGTGATAATTCCAGTGCTAAGATTAATAGCACTGCCCCACTAACTCCATTGCACAGTCTTTTTTTTTTTTAAGATCTTATTTATTTATTTGACAGCGACAGCGAGAGAGAGAACACAAGCAAGGGGAGTGTGACAGGTGGAGCAGGCTTCCCGCTGAGCAGGGAGCCCGATGTGGGGCTTGATCCCAGGACCCCGGGATCCTGACCTGAGCTGAAGGCAGATGCTTAACTCACTGAGCCACCCAGGCGCTCCTCCATTGCACAGTCTTAACTAGGTTTCACAGGCACATGAGGAAACCAAACCTTTTTTTCTGGGGGACGATAAATGAAATTTTTATTGGGAGAGTACTTGAATTGAAATATAACATTATCTGCAGTAAAAATAAAGGAAATTTCTTTAAAAACAAGGTCCAGAAGCCCTGTAGGGGATGCTCTCACACATACTCCCTGTGGTAAGAAGCAGACCTGGCATTTCCCCAACCCCAACAAGAAGCTTACTTTACATATTCAAGCAGGAGAAAGGAAGAATTTCTCCTGGTCTAACAACAGCCCTGCCAATGAGAAACCGCCACACTCAGTCAATGAGAGGCCACACAGCCCCTCCCAGCTTCCTCCTTTCCGCTGTGTAGTAAGCCCCTCTCCACTCTCTGGACTTGCCTATGGTTTGGGTGTCCTGAATTGCAATTCTCTGCTATTCCCGAGTAAACTCATTTTGCTGGTAAAATAGCTGCCTCTCTTATCTTTTTAAGGTCAACACTGTAAAAACTGTAAAAACAACCCAACCCCAAAACAAAGAAAATAAAAAGGGAGGAAGGGAAAAAAGAAAGAAAATAAAGAAAGAGAGGGGGGAAAAAAAGAAAAGAAAAGAGAAAAAGTTATTACAACTCTCAGTTTTCCATATCCTTAAATTTAGGGACTGGAAATGTCCTTAAGGATTTCAGCCCTAAACTTCTGTGAACTCATGTAGTAACTATAAGAAAGGGAGGAAACAGAAGTCATAGAAGTCGTGGCTCTGTATTTGCCAGTTCATTCCTTTGGGCTTATTGATCTAAAAATCCATTAGATAAATTTCTACAACCTTTCTAAGCAGCACATTGTTAATTTTCATTGGTGTTCACAGTAATTGAATTACTCTAATCACAAAACAAACCAAAGAAAGTAAATTTGAACAATATTCATTTTATAAATATTAAGTATGAATGCCTGCTAGATGATAGGCCCTGAGTCAAGTCTCACTACTATCAGAAAGAGTTTCATTTTTAAAGAGATCATTCAAGGGGTGCCTGGGTGGCTCAGTCAGACTTCAGCTCAGGCCATGATCTCAGAGTCCTGGGAAGAGAGCCCTGTTTGGGCTCCCTGCTGAGTGGGGGGTCTGCTTTTCCCTCTGCCCGCCCCCCCCGCTCGTGTGCTCTCTCTCTCTAATAAATAAAATCTTTAAAAAAAGAAGAGATCACTCAAATACCACCACTGAAAAGAGATCATAGGAAAAGAAAAGATATTCCTTTCTAAATCATCCTTTGTTAGTATTTTTTTAAAAGATAGGGTTATACAGCCCTCCAGAGAAATTTCTGGGGAATTTTCCAAAGAATTACAGAGCCTGAAACAGCTGGCGAGCTCTTTGTCGGGTGAACTTTATGTGATAAGGGCTCTGAGAGTCAACCTCCCCATCACCCGAGTCCTTTGCATCAGAAATACAGAAGTTCTCAAATGAGATCAATTCACCACCAGCATTATGAAGTTAGAGGGATTGGACAGACAGACAGATATGGACTAGACATTCGATGATAGCTACTGACTTGCTAGAAGGCCTAGTTCTTAGCAGCTGGCCAGTGATCTCAGAACATGAACTCTGCCGCTAAAAAGTGGCAGCTGTAAAAATCCTTCGTACTGTTATTCCTAGAAATTGCTGGGAATTTGTGTTGCAGGTGAAACTCAATAGTAAACTCTTCAGCTGAAACGTTGGTGCCCAGATGGGTCACCCTTGAGATGGGTCGTGTGGGCAAGTGCTTGGCAGTGACTATGTTGCAGAGTTCATCTCCCCTTTACTCAAAGAAGCCTGAGAATGGGGGCGCCTGGGTGGCTAAGTCGGTTAAGTGTCTGCCTTCGGCTCAGGTCATGATCCCGGGGTCCTGGGATGGAGCCCTGCATCTGGCTCCCTGCTCAGCGGGGAGTCTGTCTCTCCCTTTGCCCCTCCCCACCACTCATGCTCTCTCTCTCTCACTCTCTCAAATAAATAAAAAGTTATGTCATTCTTATTGGCCATCTCTCTAATTTCTAAGCACACACACTCATAGTAACTGGGTTCTGTGAACTCTTAAGGGCTACGAACATGCTTAAACTGTCCTATTAGTCTGCTTATTTTTGTGCTTTTCTTTCTTCCTCACAAAAAAAATTTTTTAAGGTCAATCTGTTAGATTTTAGTGACAATATTTTGGTTACATTCGAGAAGAGACATCTATGTAGACATACGTCTCTTAGGAAGGAATCCTATCAGACTACTGACAGATTAACAATTGAAACAACAATGCCACCAAAAACAATACAGGATGCGTTAAAGCTCAGATTTCTTGCTTTAATACTGGAAAAAATGTCAAGCCCATTCACTCTCTTGGTTGGGACCACAGGTTTATGGAAAGATTTCCATCTTTCATGTTTCTATAACACATGTGCCACTGAGCTGGTAGTCGGAACACCTTGCACCTGGATTAGCTCGGCATCTTGACCACTTCTATCCTATGAGGATTCTTTTCACAGAGGAATTTTATTTTAAATGTTCAAGGCAGAAAAAGCTTAAAATGGCATTAAGTGTGCTTTCACAAATTATCTTAAAAGTGTGTGAGACAGGGGTGCCTGGGTGGCTCAGTTGTTAAGCGTCTGCCTTCGGCTCAGGGTGTGATCCTGGCGTTCTGGGATCGAGCCCCGCATCGGGCTCCTCTGCTGAGAGCCTGCTTCTTCCTCTCCCACTCCCTCTGCTGTGTTCCCTCTCTCACTGGCTGTCTCTCTGTCACATAAATAAATAAAATCTTTAAAAAAAAAAAAGTGTGTGAGACATAAGACAGAAAGTTGTGTTTGTGAATTAGCCATGGCCCTTAGACATCTGTAAATAATAGAAGATCAATGGATATTTTGTGTGTTGTGACATTTATAATTAGGAATAGGATTGGTAATACAAACACAGGTTTCAAAAAGTCGAGGCACCTTGCTTGCTTTCTCTTGCTTCACAGATCCTCAGGCTATTGAATTTTCCAAATGGCTTTATGATGCATACCTAAACTCCTCAGTCCTACGTAAACTTCCATAGGAAGAAGGCCTTCTTACTTCATCGTTACAAGTGAGTGTGGAGGGGCGAGGGGAATTGCCTCCATCTCTGTCCCTTGATCTCCCAGCCATACCAGCAAATAAGATGGTGTCCTTGAGGTTTTAGGGGTTTTCTCTCTTCTGGAGGAAGAGCCTGTTTCCATCTGATGTTTGAGAAGGAAAGTAAAAAGATACAGCCTAGAACACAAGTGGAAGGTTGGTGGTTTGTGCTTGGCATTTCCAGCCTCACTTCTGGCCTTCTCCCTTGTCCTTGCTCCTTTCCTTTCCTGTAACCTATGGCCCTTCAAAACTTAGAGTTTCAAAATACAGATTCTTTTGCTTCTCCATTTCTATATAATTTCTCAATTAGACATCAGAAGACAATGGGATCAAAGGAGAGATTTAACGAAACTCCCTTACTTTTTCTGGGGAGTTAGAGAAATTTTCAACTGGTAGAATTGTACATAGTCTAAGTCTCTGAAGAATTCGAGACAGGGAAGGGGCAGGGGCTTTTAATCATTCATTCATTCAACCAATTTTGTATATACCAGGCACTATTTTGGGTGAGGGAGGGGCCTAAAATTTTAGGACTTGGAGAAATTTAAAAAGAATATGGATAAGTCATTAGATACTGGGATACAAGAGTAAACTCAACAGATAGGTCTTGCATTTCATGGAGCTTACATTTTAAAGCAGGGACAGAGATAGTATGTCAGGAAATATATACTATGCCAGGTGATGGATGATAGGAAAGATTAGGGAGGACTGGGTGGGGATTGAGCTTGCTGTTTTATTATTTTTATATATTGCATGGTATTTCCATATATATAGATGGAAACCTTAGTAATATGGTGACATCTGAGCAAAGACCTGAAGGAAGTGGTGGAATGAGCTCCACAGTTGTCCTCCATCCAATGACCTCAACCTTAGGCCTTCCACTGGATCCCTAGGTCAAGCTGTGCCCTAGTCCTTTGTCTCCTGGAGCTGGAACTGTGACTGACCCATCAGGTCCTTTATGTCATTAAAAGCTTTATGCTCATGAGTTCTGTCTCTAATGGGCTGGGGTAAAACCAAAGAAGTGAGCTCAAGCCAAAATCTCATACTGTCCAATTTTTATTACTCTGGGAGCAAATTTCCCTAATCAAGAGTACTGGAAAGAGCCTTAGATGTCTCCTAGTCCAAACTCCTATACTTTGAGCAGTCACTTCAACAATACCAATTAGGTGGATTTTCCAGTGAAATGACTTTTAAAATACTGGAACCAAAGACAAACCCAAAAGTCCAAATGGAAGCAACAGGGGCCTTTGATAAAATTGCAAAAATTATTTCCTGAAGTATATCAAAGCTTCTGACAATGAAGAGATGATAGAATGAAACCTAACTTCATCAAAATTATTGCAGGTGTGGGTGGAGTTCCATGGAAGGATGACGGCAGAGATGGTAACACGGTACAAGCACACTAGGAAACTGGGCTACGGCACTGCCGTCACGGCCAGTGTCAACACCAGCAGAATTGAAGAAATTGCCTGCTGATGACTCAGAACTTGAAGCTATAAATTGAATTTCCTCATAAGTAAAAGTGAATTTGTGATGAGGATGGAAGAAAAGAGAGGCAAACATGAGTGCAACGTCTTGGGACAAAAATACTACGAAGCACGAGAGGAGCAGGACGAAATCAGAACAAATTCCATAATTTAGTATCTGTAACTATGGATGATAGGGTGACATCCACAAAGCTCTTTAGCAGCTCCTTAGACACCTTAAATTAAGGAGCCCCTTCAGGTACTGTTCCATGTAAATATCAGAACCAGTCAATCTTACTAGAACATTGAAACGAGAATATGGTGCCTAACATGAGCAAAATCCGAGAGCACAGATAACCCTTTAGAAAACTGATTTTATCAGATTGTTTCCATCTGGGTTTATTCATTTAAAAGATTTATTCTAGCTACGGCTACTAGGCTACTACCTTTATTATTCCTCGCAGTGTGGATGATCCTAAGAGCTGCTGACAAATGCACGGCAGGTGGAAAAATGATGTTTCCAGAGACTTCATGCATCTAGACAGCTGGTTTATTTTAAAAGAAGAAACTACCAAGCCACCCACCAGGATTGATAAATTTAAGAAAAGCCGACAATACCAAGTGTTGGAGAGGATGGGGGGCAACTGGAATTTTCACATGCTGATGATGGAAGTGTAAATTGGGACAAACCTTTTGGCAGAAAGCTACTGAGGCTAAACCCTCTGAAGAAGAAAAGAAAAAAGCTAAACCCTCTGACTGAGCAAATCCTCTCTTAGGTGGATACCCAACAGAAAGGCCAACATACCGCACACTAAAGACAGGCATAAAAATGTTCACAGTTGTATTATTCCTACCTTCAAAGAAGAAACAAACCAAATGTCCGTCTGTATGAGAGTGAAATAAAATAAATGAAGTATTATACAGTAAAGAGAACAAAGGAACTATTACTACAGGCAGATACACAGATAATTCTCACAAATACAGCGCTGAATTAAAAGAATCCAGACACACAAGAGTACAAATTGTATACTGTTCATATGAAATTTAAATATAGGTAAAATTGATCTGAAAGAAGTCAGCCTAGCAGTTACTTTTGGGGAAATAATAATTGGGAAGGAGCACAGAGAGAAGCTTCTGGAGTTCTGAAATTGATCTTGATTTGGGCAGGGACTACACAAGTGAGTTAACGTAGTTTTAAAAAAAATCATTATTTTGAATTATTTCCTTGGGATAGATTCTCAGCAGTGGCATTACTGAGTTAAAGGGCTGGCTAAGAACCCCTTTTGTAAAATTCTGTGTCAGATCAGGTAGAATGTGAGGCATGATGGGACATCCAAAGAAGAAACTGTAGATTGATATGAAACAGGGACTCAAGACATGTGGCAAATCATATCTGCGTGTGAAAGGAGCGATGTGGGGTGGGAGAAACTAGAGTCATGGAGACCTTTTGCTCACAGAAAGTCTTAGAAGAACCACGAGATGCCTTTTGGGGGTTGCTTCTCACAGCTCTGCGGAGATGGCATTAGGCCGACCAGGAAGATGACTGAGATATGATGCCCTCATGAAGGGTTACCAGACACTGGTGTTATTTCAGGTGCAAGAGTCCAGTTAATAGTCCATGGAGCTGGATAAAATGGCTATAAAAAGGTCAGAGACAAAATAAGAAATGCATGAGTAAGGATCAAGTATGCCATAATTGATCAGGGTCGCAGTCTGATGCCTCCCCAGAGAGTATCATGCACTGGACTTCTCAGGTACTGAAGCTCTCCCCCAAATCTCTAATTATTCAACAGGGATTGTCAGTATAGGGAGTTTCTCAATTTGGGAGAGCATAGTGGTCAAGGAGCATGTCAGATGCCTGAAATTATATGAGAATTTTAATTACAGTGAACCATGGAGGTTAGGAAAAAATGAAGATTTCCAGGCTCCAATTTAATAGCTTTGGCGGAAGACCCAGAAATGGAAAGTTTTACTAGACATGCCAAGGCTTTTGATGCAAATGGTCCTCCGCTTACAGCTTGAGAAACTCAGCAAAGTTTCTCCTCCTTCCCTGGTTTAGAAAATCATATTCCACCCCTCTCCCTTTTTCCCATTCCCCTTTTATGGAGGTCACAAAGACTGTCTGGATTTGGCACCTTTAATTTTGACCTTGCTAGTTAAGTAAACAGCATGCATTGAGCAAAGAACATGGGTTATGGGTCAGACCAACTAATTCTGATCCTGTTACTTATAAACTGTGTGTCTGTATGTAAATTTCCTTTTTTTTCCCCACAAGGATTTTATTTATTTACCTGACAGAGAGAGACAGTGAGAGAGGGAACACAAGCAGGGGGAGTGGGAGAGGGAGAAGCAGGCTTCCTGCCAAGCAGGGAGCCCGACGCGGGGCTTGATCTCAGAACCCTGGGATCATGACCTGAACAGAAGGCAGATGCTTAACAACCCAGGCGCCCCTGTAGGTAAATTTCTTAACCACCAAGCGTTGGTTGCTTCATCTGCCAATAGGGACACAGTTGCATTTTACATAGAGGTGAATCATAACATTTTGAAATACTGGTATATACAGTATTAATAAGGACACGTGTGACATGTAAAATCTGAAAGAATATGAGTGCCCTACATATAAAATATACTCAAGAATGACATAATTTCAAAGCTGACGGCCAAACTGATATAAATTATAATATTGCCACACGAGAGTGTCATGTTAGTGGGAAACAGAAATACCGTGTCTGGACAGCATCTTCTGAACTATGCCATTCTTTAGGTGCCTCAGAAGTCCTGTGTGTGATTTTTGGAGACTACTGGCTGTTACTTGAACAATCCCTGCTGGTAAATTATAACAATGCCATCCAAGTATTCATTAAGTGGGGGGTAGAACAGAGAAACATGTGTCAGAAGCCAAGAACTTTGGAATGAAGAAACAAAACTTAAACACAATGAGAAGTTACTACTAGGTATGTATTCATTGTTGTGTTTAAAATCATTCCTATGGGGAAGGCCCCTGGCTGGCTTAGTAGGTAGAGTAGGCAACTGTTCATGGTGGGGTTTGGAGTTCAAGCCCCACTTTGGGCATAAAGCTTAATTAAAAATAAATAGATAAATAAAGGTATTACCTATTTTTTAAATATAGATTTAAAAAAATAAAATTATTCCTATGGGAAAACAGATTTTGAATTATGAAAATTCTGAAATATTCGAATATTTTGAAATTTTCAAGGAACTCCTCTATCTCCAAAAATGTGATACTTTTTAATGGTATTTCCTTCCTAGGTCTGTTGTGAGGATGATTAAGGCAGTACAGGTAAAGCACCTGGCACATACCATCTAAATTGGTTATTAGGTTTGGAAATTTAGAGCAAGACCTAGGATTGCTTCTCTATTGTCAACAGAGGGGACATGTTCACTTTAAATCAGAGTAAACCAAAAATTTTTTGGAAAAGGAAGAGTTTTCAGGATAAACATTTTCCATTTCATATTGAGAACGACTTCCTGTCCCTCTCCTCCCACAAAGGCTTTCATCGATAACTTACGAGTCCCAAAGAAGTCGGGTTGAAATCCTTAGCTTTTATATTACTATAAAGCCTAATACTATGCAATAAGTCTGATTTTTCTCTCTCCTTTATTTTTTGTGGTTTCGATAAAATCATCTTTTATTTCATATTCTGTTAGTTAAAGCAAACAGACCACTCTGAGAAAACTGCTCCCTTAGAAGTATTTTTTATAAAATTCAGTCGCTATTCTTGCACCTTGGCTCACATTTCTTTCCTACTACAAGACCAGGGTTATCTGAAAGCCTGAAAACCTGGCAGTTAGGAAGAGTAATTATTCTCCCTTTTGGACGTGGTCCAATTCAGGAAACAATAAAAGACTTCCGGTGGTTTGCAAGCCCAGCTGTCTCTGACACTCCTCTTCATTCTATAAAATTTCCTGAATGAGTTTCTTAGCATGCACCTGCTGTTAATGTCACATCAGAGAAACTCACCCTTTCCCTTGTTTGTATAGTTACTTAAGTTGCATTAAGAAATAATCATTTACAATTTATAGTGGGATGAAGGAGTTTTCTGCCTCTTTAAATAAAGATTCCAAATACATGGTTTAATTAATTTTTTTGAAGGGAGTAAAATTATAGATCTATTTAGGATTCGTAAAACATCTCATGGGCTTTGCCTAGAAGTATTTAAGGCAACAAGAAATAATGGATTGGCAGGCTGAGATGACCCTGACCCCTACATTTAGAAGCTTCCAGTCTCTTCAGTTACTCCTACTCAAAGGTTCCAGTGGAACCGTGTGTGGAATTCGTTTGCGCCAAAACCGACATCATGGTGTTGTGGCTTGAATATTTGATAGGAGTCAAAATAAGAACGTATATTGCTTTCTATATAAAGTCGGGGTACAGCAATAGCAAGTAGAAATGGGGTGCCCTTTATTCATATTTCTATCAACCATAACTCTTAAAAAGATAAAGTTTTTGCCCATCACCAATAAAATTCTGCACATATGGATACGATAAATTGCTTACAAGATATATTATCCATCTAGTCATTTATTGATTTGAGACATAATAGCGAATCATACTTTGTGCTCAAGATAGAGATTCAGGAGAACAGTGACACAGCTGCTCCTTCATAAGCCACAAGAAGCAGTCCTTGAAACAACAAAAAAATTTGAATTTTGTTCTTTAGAATACTTTAGATACAATTCCATTTGTAATCTTAGCTTGTGTTTGTGACTGGGAAGGAAGAATTATAGAATATATTATAGGGGGTTAACAGAATGAGGCTCAATTAAATCTTCACAGGTTGCTTCCGTATCTTGGGGTTGTAAGTAATGCTACAATTAACATAAGGGTACATTATATCTTTTTGAATTAATGTTTTCACATTCTTTGGATAACTATTCTAAAAAAGAAATTGCTCTATCATATGGTAGTTCTATTTTTAATTTCTTGAGAAACCCCCATACTGTTTTCCACTGTGGCTGCAGCAAATTTGCATTCCCACCAACAAGGCTCGAGGGTCCCTTTTCTCCACGTGCTCACCAACATTTGTTATTTCTTGCTTTTTGCTAATACCCATTCTAACAAGTGTGAATTGCTATCTCATTGTGGTTTTGATTTTGCATTTCCCTGATTAGTGATGTTGAGCACCTTTTCATGTACCTGTTGGCCATCTGTATGTCTTTTTCAGAAAAATGTCCATTCAGATCTTCTGCCCACTTTTTTTTTTTTTTTGAAAGATTTTATTTATTTATTTGACAGAGACAGCCAGCGAGAGAGGGAACACAAGCAGGGGGAGTGGGAGAGGAAGAAGCAGGCTCATAGCGGAAGAGCCTGATGTGGGACTCGATCCCATAACGCCAGGATCACGCCCTGAGCCAAAGGCAGGCGCTTAACCGCTGTGCCACCCAGGCGCCCCCTTCTGCCCCCTTTTTAATTGGATTGCTTTTTTTTTTTTTTTTTTGCTGTTGAGTTTTATGACCTTCATATATTTTGGATATTAACCCCTTATCAGATATATGATTTGAAAATATTTTTTCCATTCTGTAGGGTTTTTTTCATCTTGTTTATGGTCCTTTTGCTGTATAAAATTTTTTAGTTTGATGTAGCCCCACTTGTTTATTTTTTGCTTTTGTTGCCTTTGCTTTGGGTTTCAGATCCAAAAAAATCATTGCTAAGACCAATGTCAAAGAGCTTACTGCCTATGTTTTCTTCCAGGAGTTTCATTATTTCAGATCTTACATCTAAGTATTTAATCCATTTTGAGTTAATTTTTGTGTATGGTGTAAGATAGCAGTCCAGTTTCATTCTTTTGCATTTGGTTATTTAGTTTTCCCAGACCCACTGTATATTCTCAGCTCCTCTTCCATAAATTAATTGGCCATATATGTGTGGGTTTATTTCTGGGCTCTCTATTCTGTGTACTGATCTACGTGTCTGTTTTTATGCCGATATCATATTGCTTTGATTACTATAGCTTTGTAATATAGCTTGAAATCAGGGAGTGTGATGCTTCCATCTTCACTCCTTTCTCAAGATTCCTGTTATTTGGAGACCTGTGAGGTTCCATACAAATTTTAGGATTGTTTGTTCTAGCTCTGTGAAAAATGCTATTAGAATTTTGATTGGGATTGCATTGAATCTTTATAGGTTGCTTTGGGTAGTATGGACACTTCAACAATATTAACTCTTTCAGTCCACAGGCACAGATTACCTTTCCATTTATTTGCATCTTCAACTTTTTAAAATCAATGTCTTATAGTTTTCAGTGTGTAGGTCTTTATCCTCTTTGGTTAAACTTATTCTTAAATAGTTTATTCATTTTGATGCAATTGTAAATGGGATTTTTTTCTTAGTTTCTCTGTCTGCTAGTTCATTATGAGTGTGTAAAAACATAATTTTTGTATACCAATTTTGTATCTTGCTAATTTACTGTATTCATTTATTATTTCTAACAGGTTTTTGGTGATCCTTTAGGGTTTTCTATATGCAATATCATGTCATTTGCAAAGCATGACAGTTTTACTTCTTCCTTTCTGATCTAGATGTCTTTTATTTCTTTTTCTCGCCTAACTGCCTGTCTAGGACTTCCAGTACTATATTGAATAAAAGTGGCAAGAGTGGGCATCCTTGTCTTGTTCCTGATCATAGAGGAAAAGCTTTCAGCTTTTCATCACTGACGATAATGTTAGCTGTGGGCTTCCCATATATGGTCTTAATATTAGGTTGAGGTATATTCCCTCTATGCCCACTCTAAGAGTTTTTAATCATAAGTGGATATTGAATTTTGTCAAATACTTTTTCCTGCAGCTTAAAATGATTAAGTGATTTTTATCCTTCATTTGGTTAATGTTATATATCACATTCACCTGAGGATGTTGAAACTTCCTTGCATCCCTGAAATACATCCCCCTTGATCCATGTTTTATGATTTTTTAATGTATTGTGCGATTCAGTTTGCAAATTTCATATTTGCAAATTTCCCAGTTTTCTTCTTGTAACTGATTTCTAGTCATACTATTTTGCTTGGAAAAGGTGCTTGGTATAATTTCAATCCTCTTAAGTGTATTAAGACTTGTGTTATGGGGGCGCCTGGGTGGCACAGCGGTTGAGCGTCTGCCTTCGGCTCAGGGCGTGATCCCAGCGTTATGGGATCGAGCCCCACATCAGGCTCCTCCGCTATGAGCCTGCTTCTTCCTCTCCCACTCCCCCCTGCTTGTGTTCCCTCTCTCGCTGGCTGTCTCTCTCTCTGTTGAATAAATAAATAAAATCTTTAAAAAAAAAAAAGACTTGTGTTATGGCCTAATATATTATTGCTCCTGGAGAATGTCTCATGTAAGCTTGAGAAGAAAGTGTATTCTATTGTTTTTAGATGGAATGCTCTGTATATATCTGATAAGTCCATCTGGCCTAACAAGTCCTTGTGATTATCCCAGCATCTGTTTTAATGTCTCCCTGTAGCTGAGGATACTCCAAGATCTATCAATGTCCCAAATGGGAGGATCTCTCTCAGCACTTAGATTCAGGCTGACTGGGGGATAGACCCTGAGGCACCTGCTGGTCACCGCAGCAAGGTGACCTGGAGGTGTCCCCCGGCAGCAGCCACAAAAATCGGGGCAGCAGACAAGACCATACGCTCCTTCCTGGGAAACACCTGCAGGCTGGAGCAAGGCAGAGGAGAGCACAAGGGTGGTGCCCACTGGTCTCTGTCCCTGGAGAGTACCCCAGCAGGCCCTGACATGTGTGTTCATTTAGATGCTGGCCCCTTAGTCTGATGCTTTAAAATAAGCCAATGAGCCTCCTGATCAGCTGTTTCGGCACTGGGCCCTGGGACGGGGGAGTCCACGCACACAAGACCTTTCAGAGCCGCTTCTCAGCTGCTATAGCCCTGCAGGTCTTGTGTGCTCAAACCTCACTGATTTTCAAAGCTAGATGTTTTGGGGCCTCATCTTCCAGGTGCACATCTTAAAAATTGGGATGTCTGGTGTGGGGTTCAAACCCCTCACTCCGCAGGGAAAGGCTCCAGGTTTTCAGTGGACCTCCCGATTATGGGTCAGTGTGCCTAGGGTGGGGTTTATGGTGAGGCTGTGTCTCAAGTCTCTCCTACCAACTTCAGTGTGGGTTTTTTCTCATTTGCCTGATTGGAGGAATCTCTCAGCTGGTTCTTAGAATTTTTTTCGAAGGGAACTGTTCCATATGTAGCGATAGATTTGGTGCGTCCCTGGGAGGAGGTCAGCTCAGGATCTCCCTCTGTTGTCATCTTGATCTGGAATCTGATTTTTCTTTTAATGACCGCAAACTTAACCTAGTTCTACTCTGTGAACTTAAGGAACGAAGTCCTTAGAAGCACAGAAAATTACATACACATCCTAAAGATGTCGATCAGCAGCTTAGAGAACACTCAAGTACGTTTCCTTCACTCCTAGGTGTGATTAAAAATGGGTTTGGTCTCAACAAAAACATACGAAGTGGCAAGAAGCACTGCAAGATGTGAAGGTAAAATCTCCGGAGCCAGACTGTGTGTTCGAGTATGCAAACATTCTAGAGTTCGGAATAGGTTCTTTTTAAAGGCAAGAATTAGGTTTTCTTCTCAGCTCTTCTCTCTTAAGTTCTGCAGTCTTGCCGTGGACCCTTTCGATTTTTTTTTTCAGGTACCAACCTAGTGTAAATCCAGTTTAAAGCTAAACCCTTATAGAGAACCCAGATCACTACCTCCCACATAAGACAACTCCGAATAGCGAATGATTCATAATTTCAAACAGTAGACAATTATGGAAAGCTGTATTGAGGATTTCTGCTCCAGCCCTGGGTTAAAACAAATACCTAGAATCCGTGAGCAATCGCCCTGGGCTTCTTCAATCACCTTGCACATCTTTTGTAAGTCTGTGACGCTTATCCACTTCCCAGAATGAAAAAATTTAAAAAGGCCACCTCTCTGTCCACCCTTACACCAGAAGTAATGAAATGAAAGGAGGAAAAGAAAACCATTGCTTTATTATGCTGCTAGGGAAATGCCATGTGTGAACAATGAAGTATTTCCATTATATAGATTTGATTCCAAATCCTAGGACTCTGAAAACTGTAAGAGCCAGCATGGATGGAAATGAATACAGTGAGGATTTCTTGGGTACCACAGACTCCTGCAAGCATGACAAGGTAGTCCTAAGCGATGATGAGAAGGGATCAAACAACCCCCACCAATTTTCACCTACAAATGCTTTGAAACAAATGGTGGGGAAAGAGTTGCAAGGAGACCTGGCTACCAGTTACAGCATGGATAGCACTGGCTACAAGAATTGCTGGTCGTAAGGGAGAAATCCAGGCACTCTATTTCTCATGCAAAATCAAGTGAGAGCTTGGCAACCTGTCAGGTCCACGGCATCATCAAAAACAGACGAGCAGGTATTATCTGGAGTTCTTGGTTGAAATCCAGAGGAGAAAAATCGACAGCTTTCAGAAAGAACTGTCACTACTTTACAGATGGAGGTCAGGAGAGGCTTGCCGTAGTTGTTTCCTATGGGAAAGGTGTGATGTTTAGGAGATGACTTTCACGTACCTAACAGCGGTGGGTAATCCTAGCGTCAGTGGCCAATGTTTCTTTATTGAACCCTGATCTCATGTCTTTTCTACGGTTCTCCGCTGTCCTTGAGGACATGTGGGCCACGAAGGGAAGGAAGATGCAGCTCTCAGTATTTTCAGTTAATTCTCTGCTCACTGAATGGCCCTCTCCAGAATAAACTTCTAGTACTTTCCCCTGTCATTCCTTTTTCGGATTCCTTCAGCCAGTCTACCACTGTGGTTAAGTCAACTTAATAATGGGGGTGGGGAGATGGGCAAAATAGGGAAGGGGATTAAGAGGCACAACTTCCAGTTATAAAATACATAAGTCACTGGGATGAAAAGTACAGCATAGAGAATATAGTCAACGGTATTATAATAACTTTATATGGTGACAGATGGTAATGAGTCTTATCATGGTGAGCAACTGCATGATATATGAAATGGTTGAATCACCATGATGTACACCTGAAACTAATATAACCTGGTATGTCAACTATACTTCAGTATTTTAAAATTTTTAAGCCTTATCAATTTCAGCATCATCTGATACATTCATTGCAGACTATGCAATTACGCAATTTCATAAAAAGTTAGGTCTGAACATTTTTTTAAGGAATCAATTCTTCATTCAAAATCTTACAGTTCTTGCTTGGTTGTTCTTTTTTTTTCCCCTGCTCACAAAAAGGATTGCTTAAAAATTTGTGAGGTAACACAGGCAGTTTAAACACTCTAATCCTTAACTCAGTCTTAACTCAAAATAATCCTTAAGAAACGCTTCAGGGGTTATTATACTTATATCCTAAATTACCATGCAATACTTCAAGAATGTTCATGCTATTTCTCACACAAGTTTCAGAAAAGCTATCATATTCCAGCTATTTAAATTCTAATTCATTTTGGTAAAATAATTTAAAATGTCTTACATGCCAGCTGTTTCAAGTTGCTATAGCAGCAGTAATACAAACATATTACTGAAGTCCTATTTTTGTCCAAACTCCAATATATTAACTGGATTACAGAGAATTAAAATTACGATGAAAGAATCTCAAGCTTAGTGTTAAATTATAGGAAAGGCATGTGCCAAAATATTAACAATAAATATCTGTGTGTAGTGAGATTAAAGGCTTTCTCTGTGTGTTTCCCGTGGTTTGTCTTATACAGAGAGACTTTTCACTTTTATAACTAGAAAATACTACTGAATAGCATTTCCAATTATAAGTAGGCAAATGTTGTCAAGTGCATTGCCTTTCTGGCAGAAGGAGAGGCCATTCTTTATCTGTGCTTACATTAACCTGCATCTCTTTCCATGCATTACATTGGTGATGGTCTGAGTTTTCTATAAACTTTTTTTTTTAAGATTTTATTTATTTATTTGAGAGAGTGGGAGCAGGGGGAGGAGCAGAGGAGGAGAGAGAGATTGGGGTAAAGAATCTCAAGCGGACTCCGAGCTGAGCTCGGACCCTGAGAGTGGGCTCGATCTCACAACTGTGAGTTCATGACCTGAGCCAAAACCAAGAGTTGGATGTTTAACCAACTGAGCCACCCAGGCGCCCCTGAACTTTTTACATTTATAACTAGCTGCCATAAATCATAAGCTTATGTCCTATCTGGACTTAATCATTACACAATGAGTGGATGTTTTTTCCCCTTAATTTGGAAGGAAAAAGATAAATCAGGCAAGTCTGGAGCCACAGAGTGACGTACAGGTCACTGCCCAGCCTGAAGTAAGGAGGGGCCAGCCTGCCCAAAGGCCAGAGCCCAAAGTGCCACCTGCAAAGCAGAATGATCTTTGTTTTCCTGGCTTCTTTTCAGTAGGTTCTTTTCAGAGCAGCTTGGAATTCTCCCTCACAATGCACATTTTTATTTAAAAAAAGAAAACAAACAAAATATCGTGCATTTACTTAATTATTATTCTCTTGGAAATAAAAATTGGTAGTTTCCGGATTCAAGAGAAAAGCAGAAAATTTTTCTTGTTTCCCGCTTTGGAAAGGAAGATTTCCCAAAAAAGGAAAGGAGAGTTACTAACAGCTGTCTACCAGGCCCCCAACTGTTCATTTCCCTTTTTAATTAAAAAAATATATATATATGTATTATATACAGTACCTATTTGAACC
Organism: Ailuropoda melanoleuca; assembly: GCF_002007445.2. NCBI lineage: Eukaryota > Metazoa > Chordata > Mammalia > Carnivora > Ursidae > Ailuropoda > Ailuropoda melanoleuca. The sequence continues at coordinate 21,994,915 of NC_048228.1, read as the reverse complement.
TTAAAGATGCAGCATAAGAACAGACAAAAACCCCTGACCTCATGGCATTCACAGTTCAGTAGGAGGAGAATGAACAAGATTAGTAAAATACAGAGTGGGCTAGATGGTAGCAAGTGCCAAGGTGAAAAATAAATCAGGCAAGGGCCGTAAAGAGTGAGTGGTGGGGACTGTTGTGATTTTAAAGAGAGAGGCTGAAAAAGTTCTCACCGAGAAGGTAAAATTTGAGCCAAGACTTGAGGCGATGAAGGAGAAGCCCTTGGAAAACCCAGACAAGGAGCATTCTGGGCAGAGGAGGGAAAGTGTGAGGACCCTGAAGGAGCAGCCTAACTAGCAAGTTTAAGAAACAGCGGGGGTGGGGGGCGGGGGGGGGAGCGGAGAGGGAGAGAGGAGGCAAGAAGAGGAGAGGAAGAGGGGAGGGGAGGTCAGAGAATAACAAAGACCAGATTGTGTGTGGCTTTGCAGGCCTTTGGAAGGCCCCTGCAATTACATAACATCAATGTCAGATTTCTTTTTTTTTTTTTAAATTGAGATATAATTGAAATAGGGCATTATATTAGTTTTAGGTGTCCAACCAACTATTTCAATATTTATTCATATTGCAAAATGGTGACCACAATAAGTCTAGTTAACATCCATCAACACAAATACGAAATTTGTTCTTGTGCTGAGAGCTTGTAAGATCTAGTCTCTCAGCAACTGTCAAATATGCAACAGAGTGCTGTTAACTGTAGTCGCCATGGGGTACATTACACTCACATGCCGGACTTACTTCATAACTGTCAGTCCATACTTTTCCGTCCTCTTGCCTACCTCCTGCCCCTTGCCTGTGGCAACCACCAATCCATTCTCTGTCTATGAGTTTGCAATTGTTTTGTTTAAGATTCCACATATGTGTGAGATTACACAGTAATTGTTGCCCTTGGTTCATTTTCACTTAGCATAATGCTCTCAAGGTCCATCCATGTTGTCACGAATGGCAAGATTTTATTCCTTTTTATGGACAAATAATATTCCACTCTCTCTCCCTCTCTCACACATTTTCTTTGCCCATTCACTCAATGATGGGCACTTAGGCTGCTCCATGTCCTGGCTGTTGTAAATAATGCTGCAATGAACATAGAGGTGCACGGATCGTTTTAAGTTAATGTTTTCGTTTCCTCCAGCTAAATCCCCAGAAATGGGACTGCTGGATCATACAGTAGTTCTAGTTTTAATTTTTTTAAGGACTCTCCATTCTGTTTTCCATAACAGCTATGCCAATTTAGATTCCCACCAACATTGCACAAGTGTTCCCTTTCTTCTGAATGCTTGCCACACTTGGTGTTTCTTGTCTTTTCCAGATTTCCTAAGCCGTGCCTGTACTTTCGCAGATGAAGCCTCATGACACCAGAGGTGCAGACTGGACTAGGGTATGTTCAACACAGCTGCCCACAAGAAATAGAAAGGTGAACAAGTGAAATGATGGAAAATGCTGAGCGCATGTGTCTGGAGGAGTGGCCAAAGGTAAGCCTTTTAAGAATCTATTAATTCAGAAACTCTGTGCATGCCAAGGTTTTCCAGGAACAGCCCGACAGTTTGGCCTCAAGGAACTCCTATGGTCTCCCCCAGGAGGCACACAGGGAGGGCAGCAGTGAGTTTGGTAGAGGCTGAGCTATGTCCTAAAGTGATATGTGCTGACTTTACAGAGATGGCATTCCAAGTGAAGTCTGAGTGATTTAAAGGAAAAATAAGATGGAGGAAGAATGGAGAAAGAGAAGGAGTTGTGGGGTGTTCAAAGACATGAAATTAGGATGGGCAAAGTGTGTTTGTTTTGAATGGACACGTATGTTGGCTTGAATGGAAAATGTGTCCAGGGCAGTGGTGAAAGGTGGGTCAGGATAATTTTTTTATGGACAGACTGAAGTTTTAACCGATAGGCAAAGGGGTTTCGATGAAGGTTTAGACAGGTAAATGGTACGGTGTGCGGAGTCACTTGCACGGAGAAAACATTTGGGAGATAGCAATGAGTGGTGGCAAATAGTCAAGAAGTGAAGTGGTCAAAGTCATGATTGGAGTGGCCAGTGTGGACATGGAGAGGTGTAGACAGCTACCCCAGATATTTGAGAAGAATTATATAACCTAGTGACTGGTTAAAAGAGTTATTTGTATATTTTGAAGGGCTTAAGGATGTTCGCTAAGAAAATGGTGACAAATTTTAAGATATTTTATGGGGTCAACAAAAAGAGATCTGGCTTGCAAATTTGAGTGATGAGATGCCAAACATTTGGAAGTGTTACAGACAGGAGAGCAAGTTTCAGGTGCAAGGCAATGCTAAAAATAAACACTTGTTAGGGCTAAGTTGGCAAATGATTATTGGTATTTTTCCTTTCCCTTTTTCATTGAGCCAACACAATCTCTCAGTGGGTATAAATAGAAGAGCCATTTCATTTCCCATTCAAGTTGGGGCATTTTGAGAGTGAGAGGGGAGCTATGAATAATTACAGGGGGACAACGGGCATGAACGAGGACTGAGCAGAGCAAGGGAGGATGGACAGATCCCAGTTTATAAGGTCTCTCTTACTTTTTAAAGGATGCAGAGTTGCCCATTCCTTATCTTTATTATTGCTCTTGTTTTCTCAAAAGGAGTCAAGTGATTCAATTAGGTCATTTCATTGTCATTTGAGGCTACAGCCTGTTCTGGCAAAGGACCCACTTTTAGACACCTAAGCAACACACACAATAACACAACGTTGATGTAGTAGCTTATGTCCTACAGCAACTCTCTATGGATGATCCTGGCACAGCTAACGAAGTGTGGAGGGGGAGTGCCTGAAGGGGGTGTGTGTGCGTGTGTGTTGTGCACACACACGCTGGGGAGGAGCACGCAGGGAAAGAGTTCTCTTTATCCTCTGGTGGTCATTTGTTCGGTAGTTCCTTTGAGTCAAAAACAGCTTAACACAATAGCAAAATTGATATCCAAACTGCGTCCAACTGTGGAGAGAGTTCTGGCAGCTCTTAGGTAGGAAGGGACTCAACTCCAACTCCAAACGCTAAAGGAAGCCATTATATTTCAGACCCGACATTGCCACTTTCACTTATGAAAATGTCAACATGGTGCCCTTCATCAGGGAAGGAAGCCAACTCCGGAAGTACCGAGTAAAATGTAGGGATGAGTTTTCTAGGGCAGTGGACTGTTTTGACTTTATGGTTTATTAGGCTTCCTGCCTTAATAATTTAATTTTTTATTCAGTGTAGATGCTTCACATTTCTCTTGATGCAAAGGGAAACAAAACGTGTTTTGCTGTTGTTCTTTGACCTGACCTTTGAAACAACCATGTCATCTGGCTATTGTGTTATCTCTAGTCTCTGTGGTTTTCCATCTCAATAAATGGTTTATTTTTGAGAAAAATCTATTTGATTCGGCAAAGAAAACGTTTATACACCCTGCCTTCAGGAAGGAAGATTTTTCTATACATCTATTAGTTACAGTTTAAAAAACGAGACAGAAGCTGTAATGTATAAAGATGGCGTCAGAAGCAAAGCATGCAATGATTTCTATGGTTCTTTGATAAAACGGCACAAAATCCGGAGAGGAAGAAAGGCACAAAGTATATATATCTATATATCTATATCTACCTATCTATATTACATTTTCAAATAGACTATATGTAAAAACAAAACATTTTGACAAAATGAGATGATGAGCACATTTAAATGAGTGATAGCTGACTCCCAGCTGTCTGTAAGTTGTCTATCAGACCATGTATCTTTACACAGTACAGCAATACTAGACAGTCTTCAAGAGCCAAACAACAAATGGACGGAAAAGAGAGGTCCTAAGATTATCCTTTCAGCCATACATACATTCTTAACTCAGGACTGTTATCAGAAAAGAGAAAACACAAAATATTCTTAATTCTAACTATAAACTTACCGTTAGGGAAGAAAGGGAAGTGTGAGGATCAACAGGGCGTAATTCATGTTTGGATACAAGCTTGTTTTATTTAACGTACGCCAGCATTTCACCAGAATCTTATTAAGTACAATTCCTAGCTTTTCTTTTGAAAAGTAGATTTTTTCCATTATTTGCTTTCAACTTAAAACAAAACAAAACAAAACAAAAAATCTGCCATCCATTCATTCTCTGTATCAAACGCAAATTATCTTTTTCTTGTTTGACCTATTTATGATGACATAAAAATCTTACGAAAGAGTTGAAGACTCCTTTGGACCCTCTCTGATCCCATAATTCTCTCTGCCTCCTTAGAAACAGAAATGATCACTAGCCTGAACTTTTCAAATGTTATTTTTTTTGTTATTACTGCATATATGTTAATAAATGAAATGTAGTGTTAATTTATGGGTTATGAAACTTTTATACATGGCAACACATTCCCATGATTATTCTGCAGCTTGCTTTCTTTACCACTCAAATTATGCTTTCTAGAGGTATCTTTGCCTTTGTTACTTTTGCCCCCCTTGGCGCCACATTTTAAAATGTGAAATTTCTAACCCATTATCAATACAATAGGAGTTTTTCTCCTATCATATTTGTAGTTTATGTACTCATTTCTTTAATATCATTACTATCACTGGAATTATTCTCTGTAATGTTGTTCTTTGTAGATCAAGAGGGACCATTTTTGGCAACCACAGAACAAAATACTAGACCAAAGGTGCCTGAGTATAAATTCATTAAATTATTCCGAAATTTGTCATTTTCAATGTCCCATCATTATACAGGTCAGTGATGTATTTCCCCTTCAACAAGATTTTAGATGTCATATTTTCTCATCTGAATAGCTTCAGTTGGTTTTATTATATATTTGTTGCCTTAACAATAATAAGACAGTTGCTAATAATTCCCCAGATATTAAACACTGATGTGTGTATAAAGAAATCACAAGTAGATTTGATTAAATACTATTCATCTGTTGCTCCTTTTCTAAACATCCTTTTCTAAATGTTTCTGGTGCTGTCTTTAAACACTTTGTTCTTGGAAATCTCACCAAAGAAAGAAAAAGAATAATTTTTTTAATTAAGCTTGAATATATTTTATACTTGAGCCAACACTGAAATTTAATGACAAAGTAAAAATATGGCCAGGAAATAAAAATGAGTTTCAATGGGAAAAATGGCCAGTTAATAATAAGGTGAGAAGTCCAGCTGCAAAGCATGGAACATTTGGCTTTGTGCAAATAAAGCATAACACAGTTGAGGCCAGAGTGAATCACCGGGAAACATGAGCAAGCAAATCTGAAGCAAGTGTGATATTGGCATCTAAAAATACGCAGCACGTCTTACTCTGATGCACACTGACTAGGCACCCCGCTTTGACCCGCTCTGTGTTGGAGACCAGGAAGGCTCCTTGAAACTCCTGATGGTACCAAAGAGAAGAAAACACTGCCAGACAGTCACCAGATGAAGGCGGCTGGAGTCAGAAGCACACGCGTCTCTACCCCATCTAGAAGGATATGGAGTTATTAAATAAAGACATAGAAAATGCTTTACAAATCAACGGTAGTAACCCAGCCGAGAAACCATAGCAACGTCCTGTAATGACTCAGCAGTGTCGGGGAAGAATGGGTCAGAGGCACCTTGAAGCGCTCAATGATTTTTGCCAGGAGAAACAATCTCATCTAAAGGATTTACTGATTCAAAGTACCAGAATTCTTCTCAGCATTTATCCTAAGGAAAGCTTCAAATACCTAGGGCCCAATGCCACACAGAATTAGCTCATCAAAGAAGGAAATGTTTCTCCTTAGGTTGGGTGGGATGTAGGTAGGGCACCGTGTCATCATCCGGGTCATATTCCTAAGGACTCACTGATACCAGACGTTGATGGTTTGAATCTGCAAAGGGTGGGGCAGGGTGCTGGGTGATGGGGAGAAACTGCCAAGAAAACCCTGGAGAAATCATTCTCAAATAAAATGAATACATGCCAGGCCGGTGAAAACTCAGTCGTGATCACATCCAAACTTATGACGGCTTTCAATAAATTCAATGGTATATGGTTAGTATGAAGGCTACTATCATATATTCAGTCAACATCCAAAAGTAAAGAGAAAGAGGGAAAATATTCTATAGGTAATTCTTGCCAAATTAGATAAAAACCCCACACCACTTTCTGAAGTAGATTGGTATAAAGACAGGGTTTTTATTTTTGCTTAAGTACTTGGCATAACCAAATTAATTCCCATCTCAGTTGTCTTAGTTCATGACTAAACACAATACGTGGCATCTGAAAATTAGTCATAGTTGAGTCTCTGGCTGCTACAAAAAGCTTGAAAAGTTGGGGAAAAGAAATTATTCCTAAGCAACAAAATACACACACACACACACACACACACATATATACACACACCCACACACACACACCCACACACACATATACACACACACACACACACACACATATATACACACACAAACACATATACACATAATCACATTTTCAATGATCCCCCCCCCAAAAAAGAGAGAAATCTTACTGTTCCTCCCCTCCCTGCATTTTTAATTCCTCTCACTCAAAATTTTGGTTCTCTTTCTCTTTCCTTCTTTTTCCAAATAGATAAAATCTTATCCTATAGTGGTGAAGAGGGGGAAGTGGAACAGACACAGGTCATCTAATGCAAGAATGTCTCCCGAGCAAGGAATTTTTGAACTTCTCTATTGGGCCCTATTGGCAGCGGGACTTGCAAATTTGTGAATTATAGTAAGGTAAAAGCCATTCAAAAATATATTCTTTTGGGAACTTGGATTTTGGCATGAGAGGAAGGAGGTGTAAGAACTTAAGTAAAATGCTCTCTACTAGCAAATATGAATTAGACATATCGGTGCCAACTCTAGATAAAACTCTGGAAAAAAATATTCTATTTCCTGCCTCTGAAAGGCCTAGAAATAAGAGCTACCTTTGCCCCAGCAGCCACCCCCTGAAATCAGTTGTTTGTAAATACTATCTCTCCTCCCCCAAAGGAGCGAGGGCTCCTTGGAGAAATGGCTCATTCCTCTTCTGGGTAAGGAAGGTGCAGCGTGCCTGGCCTGGAATATCTTGTCATCCCTGCTCCCCTGCCCGCCCCCCCAAAAAATCAAAAAGACTCATACTGGCCAAAGATGGATAATTTAGCATCACAAAGAATAACAGCAATAAACGAAAATATACCCAAGTCAAATTCATCTAGAAATCAACGACACATAAAGTATAAATCCATGAGTTCATAATGATACTTAAGGGGAAAAAACCATTATTATTTACATGCCAGGTGATCAAATTAATTTCTTTTTTGAAAATGATAAATATGGCAAAAGAATCAAGCATTATCCTGCCTTTGCTAGAATAACTGTATGTACTTTAGGATAACTAAAGAGTTGATAAAGGTAAATTTCTTCTTATAGAAAGTCTTGTCAAATGTGAAAACTAAATATAATCAAACTTCTAGATCTAACTACCAACTAATAAGGAATACAGGGGACAGAAGAATGTAATCAGCAAAATCAGCAAGTCTGGGAAACTGTGAGGGGCAAATGGTGTGCTTTCTTCAAAGGATGGATGGGGAGCTGGGAGTTGGAGGAGGGCTAAGGAGAGAGGAAAGTAGAAACCTCTAAGTTAAAAGAAACCAACAAATGGAAAGGTATGGATCTTATTTTGATCCAGATTCTTAAAAATAAATTGAAAAAAAAATTTTATGAGACAACTGGGAAAATCTGAACACTGAAGGAGAAAGGATTATTACTATTTAAGTGAGATCAGAATATTCTGGTCAGTTTTTAAAAAAGAGAACTTAACTTTTAGAAGTGGTATCATTTCATTCAAAAATAGTTCAGTTTGTATTACTTCCAAATAATTTGGGGGAAAGAGGAAAGTTGGTAGATGAAAGAAGATTAATCCATTCAGTAATAATTCTTTAAGCGGGGTAACTGGTGCATGGGTGGGGGGCTCCTTGTACTCTTCCCTGATCATATGTGTTCAAGTTTTTAAAAAACAAAGGATAAAGGCTTTTGTTGAAAACTCTGTAAAATGCTGAAAGGCGTCATTAGGATAAAGATTAACTTTTTCCTTGGGACACCTGGGTGGCTCAGTTGGTTAGCTCCCAACTCTTGATTTTGGCTCAGGTCATGATCTCAGGCTTGTGGGACTGAGCCCTGTCAGCTTCTTCACTCGGCAGGGAGTCTGCTTGTCCTTTCCCTCTGCTCCGCCCCCCAGCCCTTCATTCATGCTCTCGCTCTCTCCCTAAAACAAATTAAAAAAATCTTAGAAAAAAAATAAAGATAATTTCTCCCACAAATATCAAAATATTTTAGTAGAGGCAGGCTCTGTGAACTTAGATGGGAACAAAAATGAAAATGCTACTTTGTATTATAGAGAATCATGTCCTGATTCAGATTAAAATGGAAGAATTTTTTAGTGACAGATCCAAATCATGAGCGCTTTAAATGCAGAACTTACAAAATGCACTGAATTAGAGGATGGCCAGTAGTAGCAAGCAAATGAGCTATTTGCTTGCAGGGATCTGAATGGAAAGGTACAGATTGTCAGAGTTTATGAAAATCCTCTTCCTGCCTGATCATTTTTAATAAACCAGAAGTAACTAATGAGGCTTTTAATGATACCATCTATTTCTGCTTAGTGGTGGAACAGTTAATATGTAGTATGAAAAGTAAGAATGAATATTCATAAATATTAAAATAGTTAGTTCTTTGTAGGATATTACATCTACTTCCCCTACTCCCCCCACCCCAAGGCTAGTTATAAACTTGTGGGTTTTGACAAGCAGAACACAAAGAGAGCAGGTGCCTTTGTTAGTGCTGTAGGTATTTTCTGGCACTTGTAAGGATACCAGCTGTGTGCTAATTAATCTTGCGATGGCTTAGATCACCAAATATTACAAAGCTCCTTCGAGCTTCCAGGAATGTGCCTGAATGTTGGCTGCCAGATGTCCCTGGAGAGATGGTCTGGTCCCGACAGCCTCTATGATGGGTTCTACTCAGTACAAATAAGAACTGGTTGCATAAACGTAAGCCAGCAAGTCAGCTCCAGGCAATGGGGGTGAACGGTGTGTTTGGGGATGCAGAGCTAACAGCATTCTCTGGTCTAGTAATACGGACATAGACAGGGGTCCAGTATCCAGTCGTGCGTTTGAGTGCCATTTTTTGATTACCTATTAGTCAGTAACAGCATACGCAGAACATTTAAACCCTACTCTACCATAGATCAATAGTTTACTGGCGTGGCTTTGCATTTAGCCCTTCAGCTGTATTTAAGCAACAACAGTAATGGAATGGACACGTTGCTTCTAGGCCTACGAGATAAACTGGATCACTGCACGAGCAGTTTGGACAAGAAAGGACGTAGCCTGAAAATAAGAGACTGAGTATAATATGGCAAGTTGGTCGCAATGAAGGCCTACTCTGTGGACATGGCTTTATTTGATCCTCATTGCACTGAACAATCAAAAATATGTGCTATAAAATGCTCAAGTGTTGCTTCTTTCTGCCAAGTCTGATGAAATCGATGGATTGCATTGGGAAAATGAAGAAAAACCTACCTGAAAACTGCAAGGGTCAGAGACCAGAGCACTAATGGCTTCCTCAGTTCAAACTTCGCCCGTTTGTTCATCAGGTGCCGACCACCAAAGATAAAGGCAGCATACAGAGCAGAAAACAGGAAAGATTTCTTCCTGCAACAGACAAAACCCCAATATCTTAGGAGATAAAAATCTTTAAGCAATTTATTTTTATTCGTCAGATATTTATATTTACTAATTATTCATAATTTTTTATACCAGTCCCTCTTTGTAAGTGCGGAAAGCATATTCTTGTGAATGTGCCCCTTCACTGAAGAGAGAATGTTTAAACATCCTTTTGGCGACGTGGCATTCCATGGAAACCTCCCTTGACAAACTAGGTCATTCTAGATTAACCAACGCATGTTGGAATAGATCTATGTTCTTTTTGGGTTCCATGACTTTAAAAATTTCAACAACATAACATTAAGGTACAAAAAGAAAAATTTTCACTGAGGGAATTAAAACACTAAAATCAAGCTACTTAGAGCACTTGACTTAGGGCACCCCCAATACGGATTCCTGAAATCTTCTCCACCAAAGGAGCAGGTATTAAGTTTCAATATTATCATTAATAATAGGGATAACTGGTAGACATCATACAATACAATAGGAAGAACATAGAATTCCCTAAAGTATGCGTGCCTTAGGGCTTGAACTTGAATCTAATCAAAAGCTGATTTTACTGCCTATTCTTGGGAAATATAAACTGTGGGGCCTTCTGTAGGACAACTGAACTTATTTCTTCAATAAGTCAGAAGTATGCAATCCAAATATGGGACTCTTCTATATTAAGAAGTGACTTGAGAAACTACAATCAAAGGTAATAGGTAGACTTTGGGGAGTCTTTATTTGAGCAAACCAATTGGAAAAAGGCGTTTTTAATAAAATCAGAAAGTTTGTAGTCATAATTTTAAAAGTACTTAGTATTTATGGGCGAAATTATATTTCTTGGATTTGCTCTTAAATATCCCAGGAAACAAACAAAACCAAAACAATTTTCAGGGTAGAGAGTTGAAACCAGATTAACAAAAGGACGAAGGACTACAGGGGCTCATTATTCTATTTTTTTTTGTCAGGCTTAGGTGGAACTCTCAGTCAGAAATGTACAAGCAATATGAATTAGAATCTCTAGGTCCATGGGGCGCCTGGGTGGCACAGCGGTTAAGCGTCTGCCTTCAGCTCAGGGCGTGATCCCAGCGTTATGGGATCGAGCCCCACATCAGGCTCCTCCGCTATGAGCCTGCTTCTTCCTCTCCCACTCCCCCTGCTTGTGTTCCCTCTCTCGCTGGCTGTCTCTATCTCTGTCGAATAAATAAATAAAATCTTTAAAAAAAAAAGAAAAGAAAAGAAAAAAAAGAATCTCTAGGTCCTGCTGGTTTACTACTGTTCCAAGAACTAAACAGTGGTATTGATAATGCCAATAAGAACAAAAATAAAACCAACAAGGTTCTGTAGAACTACGATTCAATAGAAAGTAACAGGGGCCTTGTAAATAATTTAAACAACTGAATGAACTTCCTAAAAAAGCAGTATTTCTCTTAAAATGGATATTCCCCACTCAATGAGATTAAAAGGGAAATCGCTGAAAAGTAAGTAACAAGCATAATACAAAAAGCAAAATGAATTAACCAAAAGAGCATTTTTTGCAAAATGCCTCCTATTTTTCTCCCTAATTGCTGATACCGCTGGTATGTATTGCTAAGGAGAGATCTAATTATTTACAAACAACACACCTACCTCAGTGAAGGCATGTGACCTACTTGTTGAACACCACCCAATAAAGTGGTAATTCCAGAAATCAACCCATAAAGTTGGAATACACCACTGCCAACTGAGGTTTGCAGATTCTCTTTGAAACACAAGACCTGGGCATATAGTCACTGCTTGATAAATACTTGTTGGATGACCATGGTCTTGTCACATCAAATTTCCTGATAGGGAAAAATAATTATGCACCTATGTACTTAGGTGCTCAGCAAACATTAACTGAGTGAATGAATGGTTGTACTCTCCCAGTAACACATGAATTACTAAAGAATGAAGTATTCGGAAAAAACACGATCCATTTTCTTCCTCCATAAAGAAACAGGCAATTTCTGTACTTCAAAGAGAGGTGGAAATGTGAGACAATTTTACGGAAACTTTCTTAAACATTTCAAGAAGAAAGTACTTTTGGCTGTAAATATGTGTATATAATAAATATGAATATGAATGTGAATGAGTGTAGGTAAGTACACTCATATATATGTTATATATGAATTTTTCAAGTGTATGTCACTAAATTGAGTCCTAATCACCGTTTGCATTTACACACATCTAAGCAAGGACTCGCTAAAAAACAAATTCTATCGAGTTAATGCAAGCAATAGTAATATGAAATAGTCTATATTGTTTTCTAAATTTTTAGAACAATTTTATTATTCTTCTCTAAATTATAAAGGTAACGATGGGTGACAATATTCATGGTATGATTTAGGGAGTGAGTCCTGTGGGCGGGCACACGTGCTAAAGCGCTTTCTCCTTTGATCCTCCTAATCCCCTAATGTAGGTAGAGCATTACCTTCCTTTTACGGATAAGCAAACAGGCTTAGAGGTTAAGCCTCAGATCTCCCTGTTCTCCTGTGGTAACCTTTCAGGAGGAAAAAGGGTCTACATGCCTACAAAATGTGTTATCTTACAGGCATGTAAGAATTCCACCAGCCCTCCTATTGAATTGCATGGTCATTGTGCAACCGTGTGGCCCACTGTTTCACTGTGAATAGACCAGAGGAGTCCCATGCCTTTGTGTTTCAACTATCATATTTTGGGGGCTTGGAACACTTGGCTCCAAACCCCGTTTACCTCCTAGAGAATACAAATGAACCATATATGTCCCCCAAAAGCTTTTCCTTAAATTATCTATCATTGTCTCTCTTGCTCATTCAATCTAATTTGGATTTTGGTTATGATTGGATTAATTGTATTACTCGCAATTATGAACCAAATTACATGAATGTCTGTATACGATCCTATCATTCTAGCCATTAGGGGCAAAAATGCGCCTTGAAGAACCAAGAAAAATACCACAATCTTCCCTCGGATGTTTTCCTCTACATTTCTTCAGCTACGGAATGGGAATTAGTCCTAATGCACTACTAACTTCCTGGCACAGACCCTTCTCTTTTCCATGTGTTTTCTAAAGATTGTTTTTACCAACCTTCAATGCCATAGCTAGGGCAACCAAGTCAATCAAAATAGACACAAAGAATCTGAGAATTACAGGAGACCTTAGAGATATGGAGCCCAATTTTCTCATTCAACAGGAGAGGGAATGGGTGATGGGGTGGGGTGCTGGATAACATTAGTTTCTTATGGTCACATAGCTACATATTGTATATGGGCCAAAACTACCAAAATTTTGCTCAAGCAGGTAGAAAAAGATAAATTAACTAGGTAGGCTACAATACAAATAAGTTGCTTATTGTATACTTTGCAAATCTCCTACTGCGGTGAAATTCAAGTCTGTAATGCTTTAGGTTAATTTAAAATTAAGCTTAGGCTTCTTCTGTAAGGGGGAGTCATCTAAGGAAGCATTAACTCTTACCTCTTCCAACTGAGAAATCCAAATGTATCATTTATAATTGAATGTATTATGATTTTTTTCCATTTAGCTTAGAATAAGGTAAGATTTTCTTTAGCAAACTGGCCAATTTAAATGGATTCAAGCTGCCTGTCGGTTCTGCCATCTCTTTGGTAAAGGTTCAATTATTGTCAAGATGAAGAATGACTTCCTGCTAGCCCTCTTACTATTTAATGGGGATAGATGACTTCCCTAATGTTTCCACGGTAATCTAATAATGCTTCATATTCTGGCAGGCCTCCATAGCTGGGTATAATGCTAACACTACATTGTTTTGTTACTGGATAACTAGCAAGTTCCAGAGGGCAGGGACTCCTGTTACAGAATCTTAAACGTGTATCGTAGAGCCCAACCCTTCACTATATAGGTGCCTAATACTTTTCAGGACCGTGCTTCTGTAGCTATAATTACAAAGTAACCAACTACGTAAAGAACACCCAAACGAAATACTGATGTGCTGTGAGCTTTTTCCCCTTGCATTTACTCTTTTTCCCCCTTCCATTTCTGTCATTGATGTGAATGGACATGGGCCCATAACTAATAAAAACAGATAATGGCTTTATCATTTATCCTCAGAAAGCTGGATTTCTCTATCATGCTACCCTGGTCCAAAACATTCCTAGGGGGTGTTTTTCCTATTCTCCCCACAGTAGCTGCTAATGATTTGTACTTATTTTTCTACCCAATAACACTTGTCAACGACTGCGCATACATTCAAACCCCCCCCCCACCCCTGAGCTTCCACTGAAACCAGGACCTAGCTTGAGTCCCTTAACACTCACTCCAAGTTCTCTGTTGGCTGACTTGTGCTCTTCCAGAGAATCAGACAAGTTCATCTGAGAATGGTGAAAATTTCTCTCATGTGGGTGGCCTTTCAACACGGGGTATTTGCTAGCGAACACTTCCCTGGGAGATGGCCTGAACTCCTTTGTGCCGGAGTGACCTTGTTTTTTACCATGCACGTGTAAGGTACAAGGAGTTGTGAAAATGCAAACAAAGCTTTGAGGAAGAAAGAAAAGGACACCTGAACACCTCACCCGCTTTGGCTGATAGCTAGATCCTGAAGTCGTGCTCTGGGACTGGAATCTGTCCTGTTCTTGAGAATTCCCCCCAACACTTCATACAGGCATTTTTCTACATTACAAATAATGGGAATTTTCCAGACGTTGTTATTCACAAGTAAATTATAACTGGAAATTAACTCTGCCCAGAAATTCTGGCAATGAATGATTTGGAGAATAAGAGTGGAAATAGATCCATAATAAATACAAATGAAATAGATCCATAATAAATACAAATGCTTTATAATTGCAAAACAAAGCCGTGACTAACGAAATGCTGTTATTCTAACCAGTTATGGGTGACTGAGGAAGCCACATAGTTTCTGAATTTCTTTGAGTTGCAAGCACCTCTTTCTTATCTTGCTTTCCTCTCAGATGTGAACTGAAAGATCACAGGTTCTCCTTACTTATTTAAAAAAAAAAAAGGCAAGAAAACCAGTTTTTGTAATTGTTTTTCTATTGTTGAACTAGGCCATGCTCAAAGTAGACTTGTATTTAGTACTATGGATCGAATGACGTGGCTATTTATCTCTTTCAAGGAAAGTACACTCCTCCTGACAAAAACCTGTTACAGAAAGGTGCTTGTACACGCACGGCAACGTACCGTTTTTGCCCCTTGTCACCTTTTAAAAAATCTTGATGAATTCTATTTTCTTGTTGGCTCTCTATTTACAAGGGGGAAATAGGATCTTTCTACTTTCAAAATATTAAAATCACAAGCACACACAGCCCCATAAACAATGTCATCACTCTAATACTTAAATTGGCAAGATACCCGTTAATTACCTTTGTTTTATCAGTTGCTGATAAAAAATGCTTACACCCATCCATCTGTTCACAATTTAAATGAACTCTATCATTGTCATTTGCGGTGTGTTTAGTATGTCCTTGAATGAAAAAATCATAACGAACCAATCCCTATGTAAGAGTAAATTCTGCTTCTGCCAATCTCGTTAGAAAGACAGAAAAATGTGTGTTATAGAGAATAATGTCTGATAAAAATTCTGAGGAAGGAGATACTGCTGTGATGAGAAAATGCTCTGTGAAGGGTGGGCTTTGAGGTGTGCATACACCCCTTAAGGCTTTGGATGGATGGATGGACAGATGTAAGTGGGAACTTGGGGTGGGAGGAAAGCAGTGCCTTAGGCATGAGCTAAGCTGGGCATGTGTCAGACCTGTTGTTTCCTCAGTGGGGAGTCATGGGAGAAAGTCAGTCTGGGAATGCGGATTAAATTCCGGCAGCAGAGTTAGGCCTGGAGCTTCTCCTCAAGATTGAGTAAGGTGTGTGGTCAGTAATGGGTTAGGACTAATAGTTGAAGTATAGCACTGGAATCTGTGGCTTCATTTTCCTTTCTTTCCTTCTTTTTAAATAAATAAGAATGATTTCACTCATGTGTATACCATGATGTGCCTGGGGGGAGAGAAGGGGGAAGTGTTACTGCCCGTGGCCCCTGGAAAGATAGAGGGAGACACACTGGTTCAGGCCATGGAGAGCACTCAAAGTCTTTGAGCCGGGATGGGGGGCAGAATAAACAGAGGTACGTTCACAGGGAAACATGGCACTGATGACTTCTCTTCTCACGGGCAGATGTGGCTAAAGTCTGACCACAGATCTCTAAGTCGGCACACACGTTCGTCCCCCACCGCCCACACTGCCAGCCTCAGTAGCTGCAGGGGTTCCGGAGTGCAGCGGTGTGAACGGAAGAAACTTCTTTAATGAACCGCTGCTCTCCCCAGGAATTATCAGATGGGACCACCTTGAAGTTTTATTCACTTAAGAACGAATATCCTCCGGTCCTGAGAAAAGAATAGCAAATGGCGAGGCCAACCGTGGCATTGTTTCAATAAAGCTGATACTTGGTTCAGTGTCCCTAAACTGTCCTCTAGAGCAAATGTCACTTTTAATCCTAAAATCTTGCATCTTATGGAGATGCAAGAATATTTTTTCTTTGTTTTAGAAGACATGGTTTTATAAAACTGATCACAAAGATTCAAGTTCAAAGTTAGAATTAAGGATTTTAGAGGCCACTGAAACAAAGAAAGAATTAAATTTCTTGCTTTGACAAAGGTTAGAGTTTCTTATCTCCTTGGAAAGAGTAAAGCTTGCAACCACCTGTGAATAAAACTTTTGCCAGTGATCTTGGTAGACAAATCTCCCACTACAAACTAATAGTGGGTTGTCACCGACAAACTCATTTGTAATTTCTGGTTTGTTTGAGAGCATGGCTCAACCTGTTTACCTGGTACTGATTGTCACTTTGAGTTAGAATTGTCAAGTAACCATCTTATAATATATCAGCTACTGATACTAGTCATGGCAAAACAATACATTTTAAAGGCCATGTAAAAAAACAGTAAGTTCTAAGTAGGAGACAGCAGGCAGAAAGAGAATTCAGAAAGTGGTTCCATCAGCACTTCACTTTCATTGTGCTAATCCCCTTAAAGAAATGCCCTTTGTTCTAAGAAAAAGAAAGCTTTCATCTGAATTTCCAATGAAGAAATGCTCACCCGTTAAGATCATGGTAATGCCTAAAATGAATATAATGATGAATACAGAGAGCACGCTAAAATTCCGAAGAGCAGTGAGTGACTCCCTGTTACCAGATTAAATCTTACCTCTTACAGTCTTAAAATCTACTACGAAGTAGAAACAAGGCATTAGGGACTTTTCCCCCTGAAAATAAAGTTTTCTTGAACCAGAAGTCACACAAAGTCTAATTAATTATGGGCTTGTGTCAAGGCCACAAGTTTTTGTTTGTTTGTTTGTTTTTGAACCTTGTTATCTATCCTAATGGTCTGCTAATCGTAGAAATGGAAGATTAAAAATTTTATAGGATATTAAAAATATATAAAAATAAAAACTAGAGTCAAATACAGAAATTTGTTTCCTGCCTGTCTTCATCCTAAAGAAGCCCTGAAATGTTCTGTAGAAAACAGATTTATCTGAGAGTTGGAGACTAAAGCCAGAAGTGAAAAAAAACACTATAAAAAGCATTTATGATTATTCACAATGGAACGGAAACCGGATTTCAGGTTTACAAGATTAAGTCCAATTCAGACACACAATTTTCCCAGACTTAAAATCAAAGTGACAGCTGCACAGACACCAGCTCCTAACAAGCACGAACATACGCACTTTACGAGCGTTTCTACTCCAGGGCTACTCGTTTGAACTGGAAGATGATCCGTTTGTGCCGCAGTCTACTACCACCTTATATTTAGAGAGTGTTCGTGTATCCTCAATGCTTCAGACAACCGTAAAGAAGCTAGAAAATACTATCAAGGAAAAAAAAAAAAGAAACCCACATGTTTTCATGGTAACTACTGGGTGATTAAGCATACTGTTCCACTGACTTCCTCCCTGGATAGAAATGTTGAAAGAGGGGTGGGAAAAGCAATGAGAAAACACGTATGCTATTTCTGGATTAGGGAGAAAATAGCTCAGAAGTGGTAAAGACTATTTCGTGGCATAGCGCGTGGATACTTTTTTGCCACCAAAATCAAATTTACATAAGAAATGAAGCCTGAGTAAAAACTGGCAAAGACAGGAAGAAATATATTATTAGCAAGGGAGTGGAAATGGCAGACTTTTTTTTTTCCACCCATGAGCTATCACCCAATTACCCAAGAAAGAACTCTCTTGTGCTCTGGCAAACAATAATACGGCAAGGTTTTGATTAGAGTATTCACACTGCTCCTTCCAGATCTGAATGCTCGTTCAGTGACAGAAGAAGACAAGGCCCGAAGACGCGAGCTTTGAGCACTCTGGTAATGAGGACAATCCCCTTAGGAACTGGGCTGCCTTGCTTCCTCATTGCTGCTGCAACACATTCCCACAAATGGAATGGCTTCCAACAACATGACTTGATCATCGGATAGCTCCAGAGTCAGAAGTCTGAAATGAGCCTTGCGGGCCTAAACTCAAGGGGTACCCACGGTTGCGTTCCTTCTGGAGGTTCTAGGGGGCAATCTCCTTCTTTGCCTTTGGCAGCATCCAGAGGCTGCCTGCCGGCCTTGGCTTTCTCCACATTCAAAATGCATTACTCCAACCTCTGTTTCCAGGGTCACATTGCCTTCTCTAACTCTGCTTTTGTCGTCCTTTCACCTCCTCTGACTCCGATCTTAACCTCCCCCCTAAGGAGTCTTGTGATTACACTGGGTTCCAGAGATAATCCAGGTCCACCCCCTGGAAAGAGAGGTTCTCCAATTTTAAGGACTCATGTGATTAGGTTGGGCCCACCCTGATATTCCCCAACAATCTCCTCATCTCCAAGTCCTTAACCTAATCACATCTGCAGAGTGTCTTCCGCTATAGAAGAGAAACACATTCACAAATTCACAAATAAAAAATGGACGTCTTTCGGGCACTGTGATTCATTTTGCCACACGGAAGAGCTTGAAATAATAATAAAGTCTGAAGCATTTTTCTGCTGCTGCTGCTAAGGGACAGCCCCGCAGAGGGCAAACCCTTCTTGCCTATTCTTGGTTTCTTAGATCCAAAGCCAACCTCTTCCCTCCAAGTCAAGAAAGCACTTTGGAATGCAAGGGGCTGAGAGTCACACTGTCACACGGATTGTCCCGAAGCTGCTCATATGCATATAAACTCACAAATCAGTACTTGAACTCTCAGGAGTCACATAGGATTTCTCATATACCTTACAACGGACTAGGTGCCAAGGCTTGGGATTTCTAAGTAACATACACAATTTATTCGAAATAACTAATATGTATTCAATTTCTCCCCACTGTCACAAGTTCTAAATTGCCATCTTACACTCTTTTGTGACACCAAAGATTGTTCGCATTGTGACTATCACTTGCGTTTAAATCTTAAAACATACAGTACAGGCTACACCCAGTACCACTGTCCCATCTGCCGCAAGCCCGCTGTTCCGTGCTTCATCGCTCTTACTGTTAAATCCATAAAGAAGGGTCTCCATCTCAGGCGGCTAGCGAGCAGCGGCGTTTGATACAGATGTTAACTCCTTTTCTGTAACTCGTTCTTCTTTGGTTCTCTCTTCATCTCCCCAGTGTTTAAACCTTGAAGAGTTCCCAGAGCTCAATCTATGGACCTCTTTTTCTTATCTACACCACTGGTTTGCAATGGGGGCGATGATTTTGCCCTCAGAGGACACATTAGGCAACGTGTGGAGACATTTTTGGTTTTCATAACTGTATGGGGATTGGCTACTGGCATCTGGTGTGCGGAGGCCCTGGATGCCGTGCAGGATTTTCCAGTCCCAACTGTCAGTAGTGCTAAGGTTGAGAAACCTTGGATAAGGGAAATATAAAGACAGAGATTAAGAAAGGGGGGGGTTTACCGGGGTCGCTCAGTCGGTTAAGCGTCTGCCTTCAGCTCAGGTCATGATCTCAGGGTAGAGGCCTGAGCCCTGGGTAGGGCTCCCTGCTCAGTGGGGAGTCTGCTTCCCCCTCTTCCTCTGCCCCTCCCCCTCCATTCACGCACACGTGTGCCGTGTGCCTCTCCTTCTCTCAAATAAATAAAATGTTTAAAAAAAAGAACAGAGAAATTGGAAAATTCAAGGGAATGTATGTTGAAATGTGATATAGCTTTAAAAAACACATATACTGGTTGGGATGACGTCACTTATACTTCAGATACACTCGGGCTGATATTGCTTCAAACTGATTTTAAGCACAGAGTAAACTTCTCTTTTCAAACCAGCACTTTAACTTAAAATTGAAGACAAGACCAAACAACCAATTCGGGTCAATTTTTCCTTCACTATTCTAGAATTAGGTTCACTTCTGCCTTCAATGGAAACGTGGTACAGCCTGGCGACGATGTGAATGATCAATTCTTACAAAGTTGCAATGCTTTCTGTTGCAATGCTTTCCTTGTCGTGAAGGTCACTGAGAATTGATTTTATAGTCTCTCTCCAAGCGAAAGGGATAATCTGAAAGGAAGGTTAGTCAAGACAGGTTGCCAAGACAACCCCCTACCCAACAGACAGAGTTAAGCAGAATTCCAGTTGTTTCCAGTCATCTCTTTACAAACCAATCCTACAGTCTAAGATAATTCCATGATAGCCAATCCTAATTTAGCTCTGGATGGGGCGACGCTGTAAAAATACATTAGACCATCAGGATTTACAACTGTTACGTAGATCTTTTAAATTCTTACTCTCTTCTAAATCATTAAAGTACGACAAGTTGTTAACGATAAAGGTTTCTATGACATAAACTTTTTAAAATTAAGAGTAGGAAAAACTTGGGGCACCTGGGTGGCACAGCAGTTAAGCATCTGCCTTCAGCTCAGGGCGTGATCCTGGCGTTATGGGATCGAGCCCCACATCAGGCTCCTCCACTATGAGCCTGCTTCTTCCTCTCCCACTCCCCCTGCTTGTGTTCCCTCTCTCACTGGCTGTCTCTGTCAAATAAATAAATAAAATCTTAAAAAAAAAAGTAGGAAAAACTTTATTTTGTAAGTCTCAGAATTATATAAGGAAAATAGGTGCTCTCATATGATAAATTATGCCAAATGTGATAAACAAAATCAATCACACTGTTTTCTAAATCTTAGAACAAATTACTGCTTATTTTTATTAGCTACTCGCAGGTCTTTCCTTCCCAACATTTTTGCCACACTGGGAGATACTGATTCTCCCCTGATGAATGTGTAAAAAGCTGAATGAGTTGAACAGGAAACTGTTCTCTATAATGTTCACGTCATCAGTTTCTACAGGGGAAACCAAAGTGGAACCTGCCAGAGAGTGTCCAAAGCTGGTTTAGAAGCCTTTTATCTTTCTGTTTACTTCATTTCCCACAAAGACCTTCACTTTGCTTTTTTCCCCCCCTTTCACTCACAGGGTCAAAGCTAGAAAAAATGATAAGATTTTTGGGGAAAAACGTGTAATAGTAAAAATTTCAAGATCTATTAGAAAACTCAAACATTAAGAGCATAGCTTCCATTCTTTAGAGGATGAAAGAAGAATTACTTTTACAAGTTTCTTTGGACTACTAGGTTGTGAGACAAAAATAATTTCTTTTTTTCTACGTCTGTCAGATGTGTCTTAGGACACAACTAAGGTACAGCTGGGATTTATCAAGCATGGGTTCTGACGAAAGAGATTCTCAAAATAACAATGCCCACAGCAGCCTTTTCTTCACAAGAAGGTGAGAATGCTTAGGGGGCGAAGAGAGTGTATCTGACTCATGGGTTCTTTGAAAGCCAGAAAGTTAATGTGTCTTCCCATATTTCCAAGAGCGTTCCCTGTGGGGTTTGCATTAGGAGGGACTATGTCCTTTGGATTGCGTGTGGTGGCACGCACGTGCTATGTCAAGAGAGAGCAATCACTTCAGAGAGTAAACCTAAGCCTTTGCTTTTACTCTTCTCGTTCCTACTGTTCGTCTTTGTCAAGGCTGATTTTCTCGGCAAAAATTTGAGAATATTGAAAGAATGGTCCTTACTTAGTTATGCTTACCCAGAAAGGTTTCCCACCAAAAGAAAAAAGAAGTTAAAGAAAGAGAAAGGATTGACATGTATTTACTCAAGATATGTCCTTTGATCTTAAGCATTTTGAACCAATTTGAGAAACACTAGATGCCTAAGGGCTACATTTAAAACCAACATTTAAAAGTATTTATTGACCGTCCATAAGTTGCAGCTATCTACACAAATCCCTGCTACGGGGACTTACTGGTCCATAAAAGACACAAAGTTGAAGGCTGGCTTGGAATGCAGGCCTGTGCGTTGCTGCAGACCAGTAAAACAGAATGTGTTTCAATTTAGTCAAAGTAATATTAACTTTTTAAAGGGAACACTTACTATATCCCAGGCCCTGTTCTTAGTGTTCCAAGCACTTTTTAGATATACGATGTCTCATGTGTATTTCAAAGAGTCCACCACCATCTGCATTTTGCAGACAAAGAAAAACTAAGGAACAAGGTTAAGTAACTTGAACAAGAACCTAGAGCTTTGAAGTGACGGTGCTGAACTTAAACTTATGCAGCCAAGGTCAGAGCCTGTGCATTGAACCTCGACATTATATTGGCATTCTAGAATGTATGCTGCTTCTCAGTGAGTTCTTTCAACAGTAGTGGTTCTTACCATCACCTTTTCCAGCTTCCATCCACATCTTATTGCTCTTTTTTACATGCAAAAATGTAAATTATTACTCACACCTGAAATCCACTTTTTCTCCAAGAAAGTATTCCTTTTTTAAAGTCATATTCGTAGGTGATTGATTTTAAGAGGGAGACAGAGCTTGAGGAAGATAACCTAGAAACACTACCCTTGCTTATCAGGTCCAAGTCTCGAGCGAATGCTTCCCCCAGAGTCATCACGCACTAGAAGGTGACTAATCCTTCTCCAGTCTGCATGTTTGCCTACTGTTTTGCATGCTGAGGCCACTTTCCCTTGACGATGTAACGGCTGGACACACTGGAAGATCTTTGGCATATCACACAATTTTCTGCCTTTGAGCCTTTCCACTTAGACTGATCTTTTCCGTAGTTCCAGCTGTCCAAAATGACACGCAATGTTCCTGTGCATTCAGATCCTAAAGTCTAGTATTGACAAATTGTTGAGATCACATGTACAAGACTATCTATAAAGAAATATAAACGTTAAATCATACAAAGACAAGTACATTATATTTTCCAACTACCTTGTCTATTTGAACAGGAATGTCATTAATCTCATACGGTCATTAAATTCTCTAAGAATTGTAACAGATTTGATTTTGTGTCTCAGACTATCTTCAAATGCTTTTACATGATTCAAATGATATTACCTGTCTACTCCGGAACTGTGTCTTATAACTTCCCCTGGAACACCCTACATTATAGCCATACTGCGATTTTCAAAAGACAACACACCTTTGCTCCTCCACCTTGCATTTGCACGATGTCATTCTCACTACGTTGAACGCTCTTTTTCACCTATCCTCATCATTTTCTGGAAAAATATGCCCGAACTGCCTCTAGGTCAAGTTGATTACCCATCCTTCATCACCACTGTGCTTTCTTTCTATATACCTTTTGTTTACCTCTTTATACTTCAGGTCTATAATCCTTAAGTGTAAGTTTACAGGTCTGTAATTCTGAAATATATAAGTGTGCCTTACTCAACTTTGTATGCCCAAGGCCTTATATACCACAGTGTTGGCTGAAGCAGGCTCCTGACATACGAATGGATGAGTGATATAGTGGATATTATTAAATTTTGGAAATACGTTAAGGGAAAAGAAAAGATATATATATATATGTATAATTGAGAGACTAAACAGGATAACAAACGCTCAAGTCATCTTTGAATCGGTGCTTCAAACCCACTTGATTCTAAGTCCAAACAGTAAAAATCATATTTTATTAAACCTTTTTTTCCCCTTTCGAAGAGGAAAGCATCCTACAAATTAATCTGAATTCAATACTATTGGCTTCAAAAAAAAAAAAAAAGCCCACAAAACCCCCAAACCTTTCTTTGGAAATATGATTACGTTTCTACTGAGGCATACTGCTCCCAGAGTAGCAGAGAGTATCAAACACTGCTTGGGAAGGCTGGGAGAGCACGATCCCATTTCTTTAGTTCTCGCTGGCCAGAGACTGATGTATTACTTTCTCAGTGTAACTGTTTGCATAAAGTAAGCAGAAGACAATAGACAGGTATGAGATGAGACTGGCTGGGTGACAGCACCACTTTCCACCTGATAACTGTACCCTCATCAAGAGAATCTGCGAGCTGCTGACACATTACAAGACAAATTCTGTGAAGGGCCGACCTTAGTCTGAAATCAAAATAATGACCCCAAACATGTATAATTTTACAATTCTAAAGAAAACATGCTTGTTTTGATCCGGATCGTTCTATAATCAAAGAAAACTCTAAGATACCATTTGACGTCTATCAATAGGCAAAGAAGAAAGTGATAATATAATATCTGAGTCAGGAGAGCATTCAGCTTTTGCTGGTGGGTGGGAAGGTAGAATGACCTATCTCCAGGAAAAACATTCATATCTTTTAATCCTGCAACTCCACATCAAGGAATCTCTCTAAAGCAAACAATCTTAAATATGGTAAAGGCAAGAAAACCACTGGAGTACAACAGGGATANGGAGTACAACAGGGTACTGTGGTATATTCACTCAAAAGACTATTATACAGCCATTAGAGTTATGTAAGATGTATATAATTTTAATAACTATGGGGGGAAAAAACAGAATGTGGTATAATCACAAGTTGAAAGAATGCCCCCACCCCCGATTTGTAGTAGTTATTACTGGGTGACAGGGTTACGCATGCTACTTTTCTCTAACTTAGTGGGTATTGAAGTTTTTGTCTACTAGTTTCATGAAGAAAACTGAGGATTTTTATAAATAAAACTAAATGGTAAAAATTATGTTTTTGTTTCTAAAAGAACAACATGCTAACAAACACACCAAGCGTTCTGGGGGTGGTTGCATGTGTATTACATGAAATTACACACATTCTCTTCCACACACTTCTACAGTCTGACTGGAAGTTGCTAGAGCAGCCATTCCCCATCGCACCTACTGGAGTCACAAAGACGTGGATTTCAATCACAGATTTTACCTGTCTCAATGTCCTCACCAAAAAAACCCTGGGGGGGGGCGCCTTGGTGGCACAGCGGTTAAGCGTCTGCCTTCGGCTCAGGGCGTGATCCCGGCGTTATGGGATCGAGCCCCACATCAGGCTCCTCTGCTGTGAGCCTGCTTCTTCCTCTCCCACTCCCCCTGCTTGTGTTCCCTCTCTCGCTGGCTGTCTCTGTCTCTGTCGAATAAATAAATAAAATCTTAAAAAAAAAAAAAACCAGGAAAATAACCCTTGCTTCTCAGGCTTATCGTAAATCATCAAAATACTGGACTTGGCAACATCTGATGTGTTGTAAGTTCCCAGTACACGACACCTAATGCTATTGCTTATTATCAAGAAAAACAAACGTAAGAATAGAATCAAATGCAAAATCAGGCTACTTGGGTCTTTATGGCCAAAAGCAGTTCAAGTTCTCTTTAGTCATTTTATTTATTTATTTATTTTTGTTTAGTCACTTGAAAGTTACACATGATGGCAGCAGTCCTGTGAATTCGATACTGACCCCGCGTGAGCACTTCAAAGAGCAATCAATAAGCAAAACAGCACAATCCAAGTTTGCAAGTAAACAAGAGCTTTTATGAAAACAAGTTACTTCGGTAGCTCGGCTTGAGTATGGTGATAAGGAACAGTGTGATACAATAATTTATGCACTTTCTTCTCATTAGAACTTATAGACA
The DNA here is from genome assembly GCF_002007445.2 of Ailuropoda melanoleuca. Lineage (NCBI taxonomy): Eukaryota > Metazoa > Chordata > Mammalia > Carnivora > Ursidae > Ailuropoda > Ailuropoda melanoleuca. The sequence continues at coordinate 21,969,440 of NC_048228.1, read as the reverse complement.
GGATGCAGGACATAAGTTCCTTAGATGGCACCTGCCAAGTGACCCTTGAACTGAGCTGAAAGCTAACTGAACTCGAGAAAAGCCGTCTCTTTAGGAATAGTAACAAAAATGGCTATAAATGAGTCTTCTAAATTAGATATTTCTAAAGTAAAATGAAAATAAAAATGTTATGGGTAGATACCCTTTTTTTCCTGACCTATATATGGAGGAAGAAAAAAAAAATGGTCCCTTTTACAGTCATTTAATTACTAGGGTAGCAGTAAAGAAAGGAATTAAATGTAACCATTTGGCTGATTTATGCTGCAGTTAAAAGGCCCATGGAATGTTCTGACGTTAATGTTGCACATTGGCCCCTCTTTTCACAACTTAAAAAATGTTGACTGCAGCAAGTCTGAGCGAGATCAGGTTGGCCAAGCAACTAGGTGAGTGGAGAGGTCAGTAGTGCGTTGCTAGATCATTGCTCTCTGCCTCGGAGGGGAGAGGGGGAAAGCAAGCCCGGCTGCAAGGTAAAGGTCTGATCTGACCCAGGTTTGTCAAACGGACAATGATGTCAGCAGACCTTCAAAGGGGATCTGCAGGATACAGATATGGCACTATCTGATGATTCCAGACCAGCTCTTGGCCAAGACTCTGCCCTCGGTGCCGCACAGCTGGCACTGGGGAAACTGATCACCAGCTATCTGACCCGAAGCACACCTTTCGCTTGGGGCTGACAATAGCTGATGATCTTAGGTAACTGGTTTTCAACTTCTAGTCCTGCCTTTTGCCCATGACTTCCCTAAGGCCTTTATAGGAAAAGAGTGTAAGTCAAAAGGGCCGAAATTATGTAAGTGCTTTGCGAGGGTCTCCTTCTCAGCAGTATCTTCTTTTGGCTCCTCGCGGCTGTCTGGAGCAGAGAAGCCGGCAGCGAGAGCCAAACCCAACTTTGCAGTAGCACTAGAACATCATTACCTAAACAGCCACGGGGCAGAGAGATCTGTGTGGCAGTTCTCAGTACACAGGAGGACCGACAGGGAAAGTTTAAATCTCAAGAGTGCTATGGGATGCCAAAAATCGAATCCCTATTTTCGGAGTTAAATCTTCCTTCCAGTTACACACTCTTCACGGCTACGTCCTTTGGAAGTATTTTAGTATATAAAACTGTCAATAATGTGGCGTAGGTGTGACTATAGGCAAAGGCAGCCTTGTCTGACATGGGCGGCACGCTCACAAATTCTTATCTATAACCGTAGATGAGGAAGCAAAAGCATTACCTAAATGACAGCGACGTGACGATTCTTTTTTCCTGTTAAATTGATGAATTCCGGGGGGTAAATGGATGGAATCCTACAATTTAGGTCATATATTCACGGAAATTTATATGGCCTATGTTCACTGAAAACTCATGTTTTGTTTCCATAGCTGGCCCAAATAGGAAAATTGCACATTTTGACAGCACACATAGCCAGGTAGAAACACTAACTTTCTATATTCTTTTCCAATTCCAGTTGGAGCTCCTTAATTATTCATTCAGGAGGTATTAATTGAGCACCTACTGTATGCCAAATGCAAATCTAGGCTTTGGGAATACATCAGTGAGCAAAACAGACAAAAAAGCCTATTCTCACGGAGGTTACAAGTCTGGAGACAGGCAACAAATAATATGGTATGTTAGAAGATTATAAACACTACAGAAAGAGGAAAGAGTTATGCGGTGTAAAGGCAAAATGAGGTGGGGAGTAAGGGGTAGACAGGAATTTAAAAGAGGAGAGTCAGGGTAGGCACAAGGGGGAGAACTGGAGCAGAAGGGTTTAAGGGAATGAGGGAGTGGAATGTGGGAAATGGTGTGGTGTGTGGGGCAGAGAAGTCGCCAGGGCGAGAACGACCTCCAATGTGTAAATTTACCCGATGGTGCCAATTTTGTCTTTGGAAAATTCAGTATCCAAAGATATCCTTTGAGAATGTGTCTATCAGTGTGCATCCGAGCAAAGTTCTGCTTCTCCCAGTGAATTTTCATGTCGGTACAACTGTTTGCATATTCATGAGTGTCATTCAAGAATAATGAGCATGAAAGTACCTAGACTACAATTTTTAAAAAGTATATTAATTTGTAGAAGTAATCTTATTCAGGGGATAATTATAAATCTGAGTTACTAAGACATTCCAGAACATTTGAATTTCTGATAGAACCTCTTGTGAAAGAAGTTAAGACAGCCTGTAGATAGAAGATTATAAGGCACCGTGGTAGAGTCTTGAATTAAGACAGATCTAAAAGTAGCTTGACAGTGGAGATGAATTTATTTAATCTTTCTTATAAAGAAGGTGTGCGCGATTCTTTCAGGATTTTCTCTTGCAAACCTAGACTTGAATATACAAAAGCAAAAGCTGGTTCTTCAAGAATTTAGCAGGATTATTCCTGAACTAGAGACAAAATTTGATTTCCTACAAGCACATTAATTCTGCTTCACTGGCAAACTGGTTTTAGGTCCAAATTGTGAAAGAAAGATAGTAATTCCTGTCAAGGACAAGGAAATAGGTTTTCAATTTTCTTCCTGAGTCAGCAGGGGAGTGTAGGACACAAGTGACTTTCTAATGTATATTTCTCTAAATGTACATATTAAGAAGCAAAGTCTAATGGTAATGTGGAAATCAGAACTTTATTTTTAAAAAAGGCAAATGAAAATGAATAAAATACAACTTTTAGACTTTAAAGGGAACGAATTTAAAAATATATATATATACTGTAACAACTGTCTATTCCATGTCTACTGTAGGGCTTAAGTGAGTTGAGGTGACGTTTTACATTTTAAATCAATAGACCAATCCCAGTTTTAGGAAGTCATCATAAAGTAGAAACACAAACACCTCAAAGATAAGGCTTCTGTTTGGGCAGAAGACATGAACAGTTATTTCCCCAAAGAAGACATACAGATGACCAACAGACACATGAAAAGATGCTTAACTTCATTCATCATCAGGGAAATGCAAATCAAAACCGCAGTGAGATATTACCTCACACCTGTCAGAATGGCTAAAATCAAAAACACAAGAAACACTAAGTGTTGGCGAGGATGCGCAGAAAAAGGAACCCCAGGGCGCTGTTGGTGGGAATGCAAACTGGTGCAGCCACCCTGGAAAACAGTGTGGAGATTCCTCAAAAAGCTAAAACTAGAACTACACTGTGACCCAGCAATTGCTCTACTAGGGATTTATCCAAAGAACATTAAAACACTAATTTGAAAGGCTATGTGCACCCCGACGTTTATTGCAGCATTATTCACAATCACCAAATTATGGAAGCGGAGCAAGTGTCCATCAGTAGATGAATGAATAAAGAAGAAGTGGTGTACAACCGCCCCACCACCCCACAGCAACCAGTCTTAAACAAAAGACGCTGGATCCTAGTTGGAGTTCGGGGGGGAGGGGGGTTGGAAAGGTAATAACAAAAACGGAAGCCAAGCCTGGAATTCCCATTAATTGCAAAATTAGTAACTCAATATTGGCCCCTTGGTGGCTCTCTGAAGGCCTGCCGTGGAAGTGTATGTGTGGGTGGTGGTGGAAAATTAGATAGATGACCATTTTCTCCAACTTTCTAACTGCTCCCTGGTGCTATGTCTACCGAGGCAGTTTAAGATGGTTCACAGGTGCTGGTCCTCTAACATCTATCTGCCAGGTCACATTTTCTAAGTAAACGCTTTCATCAGCTAACTTTAGATGTTTCTCAATATGGTCCACTGACCACATGTGTCAGAACCTCCTGGGGTGCTTGCTAAGACTGCGGATTTCACCTCAGACCTTCCGAACGTAGGAGAGTGCTATGGTCTGAATGTTTGTGTCCCCGTCAGAATTCTTGTAGAAATCCTAACCTCCAGTGTGATAGCTTTAGGAAGTGGGGCCTCTGAGAGGTGATTAGATTGTGAGGGTGGAGCTCTTCTGAGTGGAGTTTGTGCCCTTATAAAAGAGGCCCCGAGAAGGCTCCATGTGAAAGAAGGTAGCTGTGTGTTCTTATCAGACAATGAATCTGCCAGCACCGGATCTGGGACTTCCCAACCTCCAGAACTGTGAGGAAAACTTCCGTTATTTGAGCAACTCAGTCTGTGGTATTCTGTGATAGCAGCCTGAACAAAGAACAAAGAGTAACTCCAAAAGTCTGTGGTTAAATAGGACTCTTAGGAGGTTTTTAGACTTGAGGTTGAACTTCAAGGCCATGATTATTTAGCTTCATATCGTCAGCCACCTCTGGACTCCTCTATTTCCTACCTCAAAGACAACACAACTGTAATACATAGCAAAATCCACTAAATCCTACCATCAAATAAAAGACTTCTGGCTGACCCCCGATTACAAAAAAAAAATCAGTGTATTACAACTGGAAAAGACTCTGACAAGAGAGGAAAACTAAAGGAATGGAAAAGTGGAAGACAATGTCTCACGCTCTGCAGTAACAACACGGACGGGAGGGCGTTGTACTTTAGTTGCCCCAGTACCTCGATGACAAGAAGGTAAACCTGTGTCTCTCTCACTTATGTGAGCATTTAACAAAACACTGAATTAGTCTAAAATTCCTTGCCCTTTTAAACAAAACTGAAACCTAGGAATAACATCTTTACTTTTCTTCATTGGTAATGAGCTACTTCAGGTAAAAGATGCAATTTTCCAGAAAGTGCTTTAAGGATGATAGTTTAATAAGAGATCAAAGATATTTACTTACCTCCTAATTAACAAAACTTTGCAAAGCCTTTTGGCTTATGATACAAAATTTTGCTGAATTTGTATTGCTGAGAGTTTATCTGGGCTCAGAGACAAGAGAATTCCAATTCATTCATTCTTTCATACCGCTACTCAACAAATATTTTCAACAAGTCATTAAGTGCTAAGTATTGCAAGGTATTGAGGAGAGCTAACAAAACAGACATATTCCCCTACACCCGGGAGATTTTAACGTCTTTTGGAGGTAACAGACAAGTACGTGGAAAAGTAGAGAATAGATAATAAGGAAATATTCGAAGAAGGAGGAAGGGGAGGAGGAGGAAGGAGGAAGGGGAGGAGGAGGGGGGAGGAGGAGGAAGGGGAGGAGGGAGGAGGAGGGGGGAGGAGGAGGGGGAGGAGGATGAGCTCAAACTCAGATTTGACAGGATGAGTAGGTGAGTGGAAACAGCATGGGCAAAGAGCCAGCGGTAAGAAAGAAAAAGCACACTCAAACAACTATTCGAAATTTAGTGTGCTTGACCTTAAAATCTAGAGTAGGTTGGAGACTCTTGAGCTGAATGTCCAAGAAACAGGTGGAAGCAAGATCATGAGCAGTCTTATAGATCATGTTAAAAAGTTTCTTTTTAATCCTAAAACCAAGGGGGAACCACTGAAGAGATTAAATGGGTGGAGTCCACATGCTTTTATTTGTGATCTATAAAAATTCCTTATTGACTAAAAAAAAAAAAAAAAGGGAGCTTGAGTAAGTCTTGAGTAAGGCAGTGGCAGAGGTTTTTGATAAGGCAGGCCCTGGAACTTAGGAAAAGGCAGGCATGAGCAATGCAGTTACAGGAAGTTCCCCAGTCTACACAGACCCAGTTTGGGGGCGTCCTTTCACAGTCACCTATCATACGGTCAAATGTTCGGTGTGTGGATGTATGAAGCTAGGTGCCTTCTGCAAAAGACTTCACTCAAACATTTCTCTGCTGAGCATGGGGCACATGGTGAAGTATAGTATTTCCTCATTGGTTTGGTGCCGATCGTGTTCTTAGATACAAAATTATGCTCCCTCCCATCATGTGTCAGCCACAGGTATGCAATGCTAGTTTCAGGACTGAGAAAACATTCATCTATGTTTCCAGTCAACAAGACAGAACTTGTAAAGGAAAGTTCTCAGCTTACCTGGAATACACTTTTGAAGATCTAAGAAAGGCTGCACGGATGAGGATAAACTTACGTGACTGCGTCACCAAAATTTTATATCCATGCCTTAAAGGGAAAATCAACCCTTTTAAAGTACAGGTTTGTGCTTCTCTCTCCTGCCTCGTCACAGACCTGACTTCCGGTAGTAGCCATCTCACAGCCGTGAGAAAGGACAATGGCGTAGAAAGACGACCAGAGCTTGGTTTCCTGATAGCATCACTGAGCCGCCTCGGTAGCTCTACACTGTGCGCTCTAGACTTTTGTTGAATGAAAAGAGAAAATCCCCCTACTTAATGAAGTTCTGTTTGTTGACTTTCTGTTCTTTCCAGACCAACACTCTTGATACCCTCGACTTCTATTGAAACTTCTCTGAATACAATGTACCAAGTTCTGTAGCTACTGACAGTATGTGGAATTCTGTGGTGATTTAAGAACATGGATGAGAACCAGCAAATCATTACCTCCAAAACCTAAATGTTGTTTTTTTTTAAAAAAGACTTTATTTATTTATGTGACAGAGACAGCCAGCGAGAGGGAACACAGGCAGGGGCAGTGAGAGAGGAAGAAGCAGGCTCCCAGCGGAGGAGCCTGATGTGGGACTCGATCCAGAACGCCGAGATCACGCCCTGAGCCGAAGGCAGACACTTAAGGACTGCGCTACCCAGGCGCCCCAAAACCTAAATGTGTTTCAAGTGACATTTGTCTAGCCGCCTATGAAGACACTGAGCTATCTGACCTATGGGAGGTGTGTTATTGCCAAAAAACAGCAGGAAAACAAAATGCAGAAAACTCTCCACACGCTTCCTGGGCATTTTGGCCATAATTATTCTTATTTAGTTAAGCTTGATTGATCGAGTGTTAGAAATGACTGAGCCCTGATGTTCAAGCAGAAGCAACACAGGGATCCAAGGGAAAACAGAAAGAGATACAGATCCCGAAAACAGAAGGGAAAATGTTTTGTGGATCATTTTGGGCAAACGAAAGTTGCACGATAATAAGTTCCGCACATGCCAGTCACAAGTGTCAGTCACCAGGGATTGGACAGTCCACTTTAAGCAAACACATTATGTGGGCTGAGGTTGCAACAGCTATATTTATTCAAAGGCACAACCTGTTTGGCTGGCTTCAGATTTTCAGAGTTGTTTATATGCACATGAGTATAAGTCCTTTTATGATATCAAAGACAGCAAATTTATATTTGTGCATGAGTATATGTTTATATTGGCATTTAAATGCATATAAACACAGGGAAGCACATACTTCTGTTCAAGGAGATAATGTGTGAGTTTAACACAGTACAAGGATCCTTTGAGACTTTTTACCCCCACTAACCTGTAGAAGTTCTAGTGGCTCCATTCTTTCATTTTCTTTGTAACAGAATCTTTTACCGTTAAGAAAGCCTTCTAAATAATTAATTCATATATCATGTGTAGGGTCTATACCTTGGACATTGGATTAAAAATAGTGAATCACTTATGAAATATCCGCCACAGTGATTTTCGAATCCCTGCAAACCACCTGTCACTATGCACTTTCTGATTCAAATCTGCGTGGAGAGCAATTCAGCTCCAAAGCAGGGAGACAACACATTCACCGCAAGAACTAGAATAGTTTAGGCTGCCTAATCGAGAGTTGTGTGAATTATTTTTTAAATCAGGATTGTTCAAATTGTTTGTACTGATTAAAACTAGCCAGAGGATTTCCAAACCCCTAATTCGTTTGAAGACATACAGGCCATCTTTTCTCCAGAGAATTAAATTACCTCTTACAACATGATGAGTATAGAATTATCAGCTACAAATCCAAGTTACTGCAGCATATGTGAATAAAAAGATAAGATCAAACACTCCAGCTGATTTGTTTACTCAAAAGTATTGAATACATGTATTTATAAATTACCTGGGGAGTCTATTTAAAAAGTCAGAAATTCAAATTCTCTAGGTCCTGTGGTGGTGGGAGGACCCAAAAATATGAACGTTAGCAACAGCTAAATGATGTAGGAGGTTCCTGTGGACCCACTCTGGGGAAACACTGGTCTATCCTGTTCTAGATGCCGGGGACACAAACCCCAAACAGCCCACTCTAGTGAGATAGGTAAGTAAACAATTTTGTGATGCATTTTAATCATCCAGAGAGGTATGGAGAGGATAGGAGAAGGGATCAAAAGGTGGTCAGAAGTGAAATTCTCCTGCAGAAATAACCAGCTTTAAGGGGGGTAGTAGAACGACTAGAGAATGGGAGGAAGCATGGTGGGGACGAGCCTGAGTGGGGGTTGCTGGGGCCAAGCACTGGGGAGTTCGGACTAATCAGCACAGATACAGGAGTAGGAAATGAGGCTGTTGAGCGAAGAGGAAGTACTATCTGGAATGACTTTTGTGCCTACGTGGGCCTAATTTTAACTTTATATCCTGAAGGCACAGGAGGGCACTCAGGGTTGAAGCTGGAGAGCAGAGTTAGATTCAATTTTAAGAAAGGCCGCCAGGCAGCAGAAACATGGAGGGCTTCCGGGAGGAGATGCAGGTGGAGAAGCCAGGTTATCGCCCTTCTCATCAAAGGATGCCTACACTGGTGAAGACAAGTAGGTGAATGCCATCTAGACGACGGTAACCCATCAGACTAATCATTCCCTGTGTTTATTGAAATGAATTCAACAAGGAGGAAGAACAGAGGTCTTAACAACTAACTTAATGTGGGGAGAGAGGAAAAAAGAGAGGAACAGATGAATCTTGGGTTTCTGGTTTGTCTGACTTGAGAGCTGGTGTTAGTTCAGTGGGTGGGGAGTAAAGAAGTGGCATTTCAGTATTTACTAATAAAAATAGTTAACAAGACTGTAGGACTTACTGGTAGAGATCAAAAGAAAGTATGGGACTTAGAAATGTCTGGGCTGAATGAAGATACCTATTTGGAAGTCATCCGTGTTGGGTGGTGGTGACTGAAGTCATGGACATGAATGAGGTCATCCAAGGAGAATACTCTTAAGGTAAAGGTGGGGCCTAACTGGGAGGGGGGGCATCACCATTTAGCGGGGAGGAGGAAAAGAAACAAGCAGGAAAGCATAAGAAGAGGCAAAGGTAAAAAGAAAACCAAGGAGTGACGGAAAAAATGTTAAAGAAAGAGGGTCAAGTGTCACAGAGCAATCAAGTCAGATAAGTACTGATATGGAGAGTGTTCCATTATGACCTGAAGTGCCTATCAGCACCTCCTCTATGAATGGTTCATTCATTTCTTCAACAAATACTTACTAAAGTCCCCTGTGTGCTCCGTGCTGTGCAGAAAAACATAAACCTCAAGGACAGTCTCATCCTACTTTGAAAGCATAGCGAGAGCATTTCCATTTCCTTAGGAATGTTACACTATGTTAAGATGTGAACAGGAATGGAATTTGTATGCAGAGAAGATTCCAGAAGCCTGGGGAGAAAGTGAGGAAGGGAAGAAAAGGCAAGGCAGCTTGGCTGGCTCATCCTGGCCCTTGTGTCTGCTTGCCCCTTTACTTAACCCCCACATCTGTTTGAGAAGCAAAGTCCTAAGCTAAAGAGAAGTAATTTTTTTTCAGTATGTTCTTTTGGTATTGAAAGAAGAAAATTAAGGCAAGAAAGAAAAAGTTAAAGACACCAAATGAAACTAAAATATTTCTGGGCTCTGACTACACTTTGTAGAAAGCTTGTCTCGTAATTACTTAGCACTGATTAAATGTCCTTTTTCTTTTCTTTTTTTTCTAAAGAACAAGACTTCTGACTTTTATTACTCAACAAGGTTCCACTTCGTCATTTAGCTTTCTGACTCTGTGCATATGCCTTCAACACTTCCACGATTTTCTGCTCCTCAATGAGGAAAGCACGTTTGAATCAGTCACAGACACATTTAGCATGGATCCAACATAGGCCCCAACGACCTGGTTTTCGTTTAGGTCTTACAGCATGGACTCCTCAAAGCTGCCCTGGGCACACACGGTATGGCTGCCTTCCAAAGCATCGTGGTGTAGAGGCAAACAATCAGCAGGGGTCTATCACCACAGATTTGCTGCAGCCTCGTCTGGAGAGGCTGTATGGGAGAGCCTAGAACGGTAGAAGCCAAACGCTGGGCCATGCTGAAGGCCTCTACACGCTGTCCCCAGGAGAGCACCCATTTCTTAAAATTACTCTAAAAACTTAACCTCTAAAACTCCCCAATAACAGTATGAGAAAGCCTTTTTATACACCTTTAGAAAACTGGATAGAACTGATAACATGTGTAGCACTTGAACAGAGTAAATCCTGTGATTACTTCATCTATTCATTCACTTGTTCAGAAAACCCTTCCTGAGTTCTTGCTAAAGACGGTAAGTATTAAAAAGATGAAGTGCTGGGGCGCCTGGGTGGCTCAGTTGGTTGAGGAACCAACTCTTGGTTTCAGCTCAGGTGTTGATCTCGGGGCCATGCGATGGGCCCCGAGTTGGGCTCCGTGCTCTGCATGGAATCTGCTTGAGATTCTCTCTCTCCCTCTCCCCTCCACCTGCTCACTCTCTATAAACAAACAAACAAACAAATAAATAAATAAATATTTTTTAAAGATTAAAAAAAAAGATGAAGTCCTGGGTGGGGAGAGAAGAATACACATACACATACACAGATGAAATCCTCGGGCTCATGAAGCCTACCTTACCGTGGGAGACAGAAACCAACAAGCACCCCGAGGCTCCATGACAATGTGCTAATGATGCATGTTACGTACAAAAACAAAGCACAGAAGTGACAGGGCTTCGTCAGTGTGGTGAGCAGGGAAGGGTGCTCATAAGCGAATAGAAATGTTTGACATGACTAGGGAGAATCTGTTTGACTTCATGACTGCTGTCTGGTTCCGATCCCTGCAATGTATTCCTTCTGTCAGTGAGACAGAGACTCCATCACTGAGACCTACCAGCTGCCAAGCACCATGTTAAGCACGCATTCAACCATTTCCTGCCCTCAGAGTGTCCTAACTGGTAGTAACGAACACACGTGGAAGAACATGGTCAGTCATAACAAAATTATGAAGAAAACAATGTGAAATCAGCCGACGGAGGAGTTCTTTCAAGCTGTAAGAGAACGAGGCCTTTGGTAGGACCGGCACAATGGCAGGACAGGGAATGGTGGAGACCAGGAGTACCGCATTCCAGAATGAAGGAATGGTGTGAAGCAAGGGCTACAGAATGTTTGTCCAGAGAATGAGCATTATTTCAGATTGGCTAATGCGTTCGATGTCTGAAAGTGATGATGTGGGAAATAAGGCAGAAGAAGGAGCCTGGGAAAGAACAGGGCAGGGCCTTGAATTCCAGTCTAAAAATGTGCAGTCTTTCATTGTACTTACATTCACTAACGGACCTGGAAAGTGGAACCCAGGGCCCTCCTTTCTAATGTGTGGATGTAAGACTGGATGAAAAAAAAGAGAGAATCACCTTAAGGCCATCAGAAATTCACTGAAGGTCATCTGAGGATGCCTAACGAAGGAGATGTTTGCACTTGCAGCAGGCTGCAGTGTTGCTGAAGACATCCTAGGCGCCGCGCTAAGAACCTGACGAGGATTTCTCCTTCAATATTCACTCCAAGTCCGCTACGGATGTGTACCCACCCCAGTGACAGAGCAGGAAGAGTCACGAGGTTAAGTACTCGCCCAAGGTCACACAACTAGTAAGGAGTGGTGTTCTGGCTTCAAACCAGCCTCACTCCAAAGCCACGGTCAGCATCGTGGAGGGTGAAAATTATAACTAAATTGGCAAATCTGAGTAGTGAGAAACACATGTAATGAAACTCCACAAAGACAGTGTAGGGTAGCGGGGTAGGAGTCCAGGGAGGAAGTGAAGTCACTGCAAATTTAAAAATGCAAATTTAAGTCACTGCAAATTTAAGCTCTGGGGCGGGTAAAGGCCCTCGTGGGGAAGAGCCTACAACCCAAGGGACTGCCATGCAGTGTTCCCTCTTCCTTCCTGCCTCCTTCCTTCCCTCTCTGACCTCCTGTAATCAACCTCATTCGGGGCCTCCTGGAAGAACAAGGAAGTAATCCTGCTCTCTGCGGGGTCTGTCCACACTGAGCACCAGAGAGAACTTAGTGTTCCAAGAAGAGCCTCAAAGATGAAGAGAAAGTAAAAATATTAGATCTACGAAGAAATATCAAAAGGAACCAGGAAAAGGTTGATCACAGTTTAGTATGAGGTCTTCAAAGAACTGACCTCTATGTTCATTAACATCACATAACTTCGATTAGATGTTAAAACCGTGAGTCCAGTAGAAAAAGGCATCTTTCTTTTTGACTTGGATGTGTGGTTAGGGTGTTTATTTAATTGGCATAATATAAATGATTAAGTCCGGTTAATAGGAAAGGTATCTGTAGTGGGCTCCTTCAGAGCACTGATCATGGAGACTGACTTCACATTCACGAACTGAGGGGTCCCTATTCAGAAAATCTACCCTAATACATTCCTGTCTCTCTATTAATGTTGTTTCACGGGATTCTAGATATTTGAAATTCTAAGTGTTATTTTGGGCTCAGTCTTTTAGGAAGTATTTCAAATTCCTTTCACTTTTCGATAGATCTGAATGCCTTCAGGTGTTTTCTCTGGAGCTGGGAGTTCTGCATTAGGGAATAGACATATAAATATAATACTTTTTAAGTTTCATATTTAAGTTCAGTCAACCGTAAAGTGAAAGCCTGTGCTCATAGTTCTTTTGAGTAGAATTCCCATAACTATAAGTTTGTCTTTTTTTTTTTTTAAGATTTTATTTATTCATCTGAGAGAGAGGGAGACAGCACGAGGAGGGTGAGGGGTAGAGGGAGAAGCAGACTCCCTGTTGAGTGGGCCTCAATCCTGGGACTCCGGGACCACAACCGGAGTGGAAGGCAGATGCTTAACCTACTGAGCCACCCAGGCACCCCTAGGTTTGTCTTTAATAAAAACAGTATTCACTGTATTGTTGAGCACATTACTGAAGACATTAGAAATGCAAAGTTGTCATATGGTTTGCCNTTGATCTCGGGGCCATGCGATGGGCCCCGAGTTGGGCTCCGTGCTCTGCATGGAATCTGCTTGAGATTCTCTCTCTCCCTCTCCCCTCCACCTGCTCACTCTCTATAAACAAACAAACAAACAAATAAATAAATAAATATTTTTTAAAGATTAAAAAAAAAAATGAAGTCCTGGGTGGGGAGAGAAGAATACACATACACGTACATAGATGAAATCCTCGGGCTCATGAAGCCTACCTTACCGTGGGAGACAGAAACCAACAAGCACCCCGAGGCTCCATGACAATGTGCTAATGATGCATGTTACGTACAAAAACAAAGCACAGAAGTGACAGGGCTTCGTCAGTGTGGTGAGCAGGGAAGGGTGCTCATAAGCGAATAGAAATGTTTGACATGACTAGGGAGAATCTGTTTGACTTCATGACTGCTGTCTGGTTCCGATCCCTGCAATGTATTCCTTCTGTCAGTGAGACAGAGACTCCATCACTGAGACCTACCAGCTGCCAAGCACCATGTTAAGCACGCATTCAACCATTTCCTGCCCTCAGAGTGTCCTAACTGGTAGTAACGAACACACGTGGAAGAACATGGTCAGTCATAACAAAATTATGAAGAAAACAATGTGAAATCAGCCGACGGAGGAGTTCTTTCAAGCTGTAAGAGAACGAGGCCTTTGGTAGGACCGGCACAATGGCAGGACAGGGAATGGTGGAGACCAGGAGTACCGCATTCCAGAATGAAGGAATGGTGTGAAGCAAGGGCTACAGAATGTTTGTCCAGAGAATGAGCATTATTTCAGATTGGCTAATGCGTTCGATGTCTGAAAGTGATGATGTGGGAAATAAGGCAGAAGAAGGAGCCTGGGAAAGAACAGGGCAGGGCCTTGAATTCCAGTCTAAAAATGTGCAGTCTTTCATTGTACTTACATTCACTAACGGACCTGGAAAGTGGAACCCAGGGCCCTCCTTTCTAATGTGTGGATGTAAGACTGGATGAAAAAAAAGAGAGAATCACCTTAAGGCCATCAGAAATTCACTGAAGGTCATCTGAGGACGCCTAACAAGGAGATGTTTGCACTTGCAGCAGGCTGCGGTGTTGCTGAAGACATCCTAGGCGCCACGCTAAGAACCTGACGAGGATTTCTGCTTCAATATTCACTCCAAGTCCGCTACGGATGCGTACCCACCCCAGTGACAGAGCAGGAAGAGTCACGAGGTTAAGTAACTCGCCCAAGGTCACACAACTAGTAAGGAGTGGTGTTCTGGCTTCAAACCAGCCTCACTCCAAAGCCACGGTCAGCATCGTGGAGGGTGAAAATTATAACTAAATTGGCAAATCTGAGTAGTGAGAAACACATGTAATGAAACTCCACAAAGACAGTGTAGGGTAGCGGGGTAGGAGTCCAGGGAGGAAGTGAAGTCACTGCAAATTTAAAAATGCAAATTTAAGTCACTGCAAATTTAAGCTCTGGGGCGGGTAAAGGCCCTCGTGGGAAAGAGCCTACAACCCAAGGGACTGCCATGCAGTGTTCCCTCTTCCTTCCTGCCTCCTTCCTTCCCTCTCTGACCTCCTGTAATCAACCTCATTCGGGGCCTCCTGGAAGAACAAGGAAGTAATCCTGCTCTCTGCGGGGTCTGTCCACACTGAGCACCAGAGAGAACTTAGTGTTCCAAGAAGAGCCTCAAAGATGAAGAGAAAGTAAAAATATTAGATCTACGAAGAAATATCAAAAGGAACCAGGAAAAGGTTGATCACAGTTTAGTATGAGGTCTTCAAAGAACTGACCTCTATGTTCATTAACATCACATAACTTCGATTAGATGTTAAAACCGTGAGTCAAGTAGAAAAAGGCATCTTTCTTTTCGACTTGGATGTGTGGTTAGGGTGTTTATTTAATTGGCATAATATAAATGAGTAAGTCCGGTTAATAGGAAAGGTATCTGTAGTGGGCTCCTTCAGAGCACTGATCATGGAGACTGACTTCACATTCACGAACTGAGGGGTCCCTATTCAGAAAATCTACCCTAATACATTCCTGTCTCTCTATTAATGTTGTTTCACGGGATTCTAGATATTTGAAATTCTAAGTGTTATTTTGGGCTCAGTCTTTTAGGAAGTATTTCAAATTCCTTTCACTTTTCGATAGATCCGAATGCCTTCAGATGTTTTCTCTGGAGCTGGGAGTTCTGCATTAGGGAATAGACATATAAATATAATACTTTTTAAGTTTCATATTTAAGTTCAGTCAACCGTAAAGTGAAAGCCTGTGCTCATAGTTCTTTTGAGTAGAATTCCCATAACTATAAGTTTGTCTTTTTTTTTTTTTTA
>NC_048228.1:21875821-21952358 GCF_002007445.2 Ailuropoda melanoleuca | reverse complement strand
TGTTTTCTCTGGAGCTGGGAGTTCTGCATTAGGGAATAGACATATAAATATAATACTTTTTAAGTTTCATATTTAAGTTCAGTCAACCGTAAAGTGAAAGCCTGTGCTCATAGTTCTTTTGAGTAGAATTCCCATAACTATAAGTTTGTCTTTTTTTTTTTTTAAGATTTTATTTATTCATCTGAGAGAGAGGGAGACAGCACGAGGAGGGTGAGGGGTAGAGGGAGAAGCAGACTCCCTGTTGAGTGGGCCTCAATCCTGGGACTCCGGGACCACAACCGGAGTGGAAGGCAGATGCTTAACCTACTGAGCCACCCAGGCACCCCTAGGTTTGTCTTTAATAAAAACAGTATTCACTGTATTGTTGAGCACATTACTGAAGACATTAGAAATGCAAAGTTGTCATATGGTTTGCCCCACTATCAACAAAGCTAGGACTGATTATGTATTCTGTTGACGGACAGATACAGTTATCTAAATTAGGAGCAATCAGCACTTCCTCATAAACTGAATTATAGACTGGAGATGTAGTCCTGGAATCAGTTTATGAATATTTTCTTATTTACCCAGAATAACTAATTCTTCTAGGATCTGCCAGTGATTTCTAGTTATACCAGCTGCACCCAATATCCACACTGAACAACATTATTTTACCCACTGAAAAATATTATTTTATCCCCTGAAAGCTGGCGTAAGGTCAGCTGTGGTTTCCTGAATTTCATATCACCTTTCTGTTTCAGGTCATCAGACTGTTAATTTATTTGTAAAGCTGCCGTTTGAAGCTGAATTAACAAAATTAGCAGCTCTGTGACAGCCACACCATGACCCCCCTCCAGGGCTCAGAGAGAAGTCGGGAGAAAAGCGGAAATGAAGAAATAGAAGCCTGAAAAGGAAGTCTTATCACAGAAATGTCCAGCTATCTTCAGAATTGTCAATTAAAAAGCTGTGGAACTCCCATACATGAAGAATTACTCCCATCCTTCTTAGTGGGAGGGCCAAGGGCACCATGGTAATAACGTACACACATCAAAGCTTGGCAGGGAAAGTGGCACCTTTGTCAATTTTATGGTTTGGTATCATATGTATTATATGTAGTCAAGAAATATAATACAATGAATTTCTTCGGATTCCTTAGGAGACTGTAAATCAAGAGCACTTTAGGCTGGACTTATGGGTTAATAAGGGTAAATTTTAGTTCCCTCCAGCACTAGAATTCAGTGATTTCTTTGACTTTGAGCCTGGATTACTGGCTAGTTGCCTTTAGTGCTTTTCCATTTTATGGCTGTTTCCTCTTAAGAAATTCAAAGTTGTGACTAACTTTCTTTGGGCAAAGTAGGAAAGCAGAGGTCAAGGTCAATCAGAGATGGAGCAAACTCACCTGGTGAAGAGGACATTTGCATTATGAAGCATAAGCACTGTCCAAGGTTTTATAATCTATTTTGTCTTCGCTGTGGACGTTATTACGTTCCTGTCAGTTAAGCTTATGTTTCTATTAAGTCTAGCTACATTTAAAAGGTAGGAGTCCCTGGCTGGCTCAGTCGGAAGAGCATGTGACTCTTGATCTCGGAGTTGTGAGTTCAAGCCCCACACTGGATGTAGAGATTACTAAAAATAAAGGCTTTAAAAATAAATAAATGAATGAATGAATAAAATTTAAACAGTAAAAGCTAAAAAAAAAAAAGAGTAAAAGTTGGGGCGCCTGAGTAGCTCAATCGGTTAAACCACCGACTCTTGGTTTCATCTTGGGTCATGATCTCAGGGTCCTGGGATCCAGCCCTGCATCCGGCTCTGGGCTCAGCAGGCAGTTTGCTTGAGGATTCTCTCTCTCTCCCTCTGCCCCTTCGCCTGCTCACACGCACCCTCTTTCTCTCTCTCAAATAGAGAAATAAATCTTTTTTTAAAAAAGTGAAAACTAACAGTCACCATGAACAGATTCATTAATAGAATCGATTGTTTTCAACCACAGAGTAAGAATAATAATAAGACCAAAATTGATGAGGCCCTTAGCAACTCACAAAACACTTTCACTACCATTACATAAATTCCTCCACAACCCACTGTGAAACAGTAACAAATTTGTTTAAATAACACAATTGGTAACGGGCTCACAGATGCCAGCTAGCTGCATGGGCTTCCCCTCGCATTACTTTCAAAATAACATGGCTGTGCATGTGCACTCATGTAATTATGGCAGGGTTTAACTATACCTCATGGACCATCTACCTTATTCCTATGAGACAAAAGTATTGCCTTTTACAGATAAGAAAACTGAGGCTCTAAAGAACAGCCTAATAAATGACTAATAAATAGCAGCTCTAGGATCAAAGAGAGTGTAATTCTTTCTTCCATCCCACAACTTCTGCTCAAGTCATTATGGATGCATAGAGCAATTCTCCCTACGCCCTACTGCTTAGGTTTCCCCCAAACAGTAGCCAATTTTAGCCCGACAGCATGCTCTGTGGTTTACTACAGACGGAACTACTCCACTATAGATTTACTAGTAACTTTAAATTTGGTAAAACATGACTATCAAAAACCAATCAAATGGCAAACCTCTCTTTCTTCATGGCCTCACCAGTATAAAGCAAGCTAATATAATGTATATAATGATACTATGTATACTATGTATACTATATAAAGTATAAATAATTAATAAATATAACTTATTAATTTATTAATATAAATTATTGATTTATATATAAAATATAAAATATTATATTTTAATTAATCCCACAAATACTTACTGGACACCTATTATTTGGCAGACTATGCTTGGTGCTGGATAGACAGTATGAAAAAGAGGGGCACCACTGTGAGCCTCACAGAGTTTGTTCTACTGAAAAGGGGAGAGATAGACACTAACTAACAAATAAAAATAACCCACATGAAAAAGAAAAACCACAGGCCCCAAACGGCGTTTCTAGGGCCAGGCCAAGTCACCAAACCTTAATACCTAACCTGACTGTAGGTTCAACGATCACTAGAAATCTAAGTATTAACCCATCAATCAGGAATTTTCTGGTTAGTACCAATGAGGTAATCTGTCACTTGGGCCTTATCCTTTCCTTTTGTTTCTAACTTTCTTACTGTACCCTCCTTCTTATAACCACCTTCCATTTTGTACAATTCAGAGCACCTGTCTCTTTGCTAGATGGGGTGCTGCTTGGTACATTTTAGTGAAGCCAATTTGATCTTCAAATTTACTCTGTTGAATTTTGTTTTTTAACATCTACTACGATGTGGTTTTGAGGGAAAACTAAGCAGAGTCCTGGGAGAGACAACGTTCGTGGGCAGGGAGCTCTTGAAATGGAAGATGAGAGCGTCTGCCTAAAGTGCTGGCCTTGAGAAGAGTGAAAGAACATTCCAGGGAGAAGGAACTGCCTACTGGCAAGCCTCAAAACTAGTTTGGTTTGTGTCAGGATCTGCAAAAAGGCCATTGTGCAGGTAAGACATAGGGTGGAGGAAGGTTTGAGGTAAGAATGGCGTCCTATATTCTCTGAAGTGTGTGCCCTGGGCACCTGCTTCCCGTTTATGTGCCTTCAATCGGCCATGACTTGGATAATTGTGTTGTAATCCAAACATTATTACAGATTAAGCATATAAAAATATAATAATAACAACAGATGACCTAAATCAAGGACACAGTGTTCCATCTTTTTTTTTTAAGAGTTATTTATTTTAGAGAAAGAGAGAGTGGGAGGAAGGGCGGAGAGAGAAGGAGAGAGAGAATCTCAAGTACACTCCGTGCTGAGTGTGGAGCCTGGCATGGGGCTTGATGCCATAACACTGAGATCAAGACCTGAGCCGAAATCAAGAGTCAGACACTTAACCAACTGAGCCACCCAGCTGCCCCCACAGTGTTCCATCTTTTAATGAAAGTTTGCAGTAAGTGAAATCTTTGTAATCGTAGATACTCATATAGTTACAATGATGGACAGATAGATATCTCTAGTGTTCTAGAAAAAAGTTTCTCTCAAGGTTGGAAGGTAGTGAAACTTTCACTTCTTATAAATTTTAAAGAAAGTGCTATTACAGGGACTAACTGTATATATTTTGTAAATTAAGAAAATAAACAAACTGAAAAAAAACCTTTTTGTTTTTATGAAAGCCTGGTTTTAAGAAAAATTTCATCTGGTTAAATTTAGGGAGTTAGAAAAAAAATCAAATCCAAGAATGTTCTCCAGAACTGAGTCCAATATATTTTTATTTGACTAAGAATTTGATACACATTTTTTATCCTCATGGGGCCCTGGGCTGTCAATATTTTACTTCTCAGAGATAGGCAGACATATGCAAAAAGTCAGTGACCTCAGTAACATGCTTTTCCAATTCAAATCTATTTTCCTTCTAGTTATTTTTGCCTGTTAAAGATTTTTTTTTTTTTTGGCTTACAGATACATTTTTAGAGAATAACCATGCACATAAAAAATTTTCCCTTTCCTCTGCTGGAACTGGACCTTTTCTTTTAACATGTCTACTCTTTGTCTCTTTTTAGAAATGATTTGGAAGTAAAGAAGGGAAATGACTATGTAGTCGACTCTACTCTTTCTTTCTTTTTCTTTTTTTTTTTTTTTAAGATTTTATTTATTTGTTTGAAAGACAGAGAGCATGAGCGGGGGAAGGAGCAGAAGGAGGCGGAGAAGCAGACACTCCCCGCTGAGCATGGAGCTTGACGTAGAGCTCGATCCCATGACCCTGAGAGATCATGACTTGCACCAAAATCAAGAGTCGGACCCTTAAATGACTGAGCCACCCAGGAGCCCTGAATTTTTTCCCTTAAAGTAACTCTTCCCCCTTCCCGAGTCAACTTTGGCCAGTACTGCTGTCCTTTCAGCAGGTCATCTGTGTCTCACTTGACTGCAACAAACTCTGCTATTGTTAAATGTTCATGGCAAAAACCTCAACACACCAATGGGCTATAAACTGTTTCTAAAAGCTAAGTATTGGATGTGGTTTTGACCTGTCCCTTCTCCTTCTTGGCAGAACATTTGCCTAGCCTGCACCTTCATTAATCATTAGGCACTTTGGGGGACAGCTGAGTCAGCCTGTTTGCTTGGTATCACCACCTAACCAGTGGTGACCATCTGTGACCTCCCTAATCCTCGGCTGCCATAGCCGGAGCAAACTCACCTGCTAGGTTAGCTCACGTGTCCTTTATTCTCCATGCCACTGTGGAGATGGCCAGAGCTCGCACCTTTCTATATGCCCCAAACTTGACTTAATGTTTCACCGAAAGTTGGGAAAGTGGGGGTTTTTCTTCCCCTCATTTTTTCTTTTTCTCCCACAAGATACAGCCAGGGGAAGCTTGTACTTGGTCTTGACGTCGGCAGTTGTTCCAACGAATGGGGGCTTCTGGCTCCTCACTCTTAAACTTTGATGCACTGAAGTTTCGAATTCTAACCAATCTCCAGCGCTTATTCGGCTAAAAAGAATGAATATGGACTCTGAGACTCTAGTTCTTTTTAATTTTCTGGATGGTTTTCTGCCTTCAATTCAAGCACTTCTTAATTGCAACCAAGAGATATTTTATAAATAAATTCTTAAGGTTATCAACTGGTGCTCAAAAATCTTAGCAGTGTCTGAGTGAGACTGAGCATGTCCTTACTGCCCAAGTGCTTCAATAATTATTTGTTCGTTGCAACCCAGGGTAAAACTTTTTATTTTTATTTTTTTTAAAGATTTTATTTATTTATTTATTTGACAGAGATAGAGACAGCCAGTGAGAGAGGGAACACAAGCAGGGAGTGGGAGAGGAAGAAGCAGGCTCACAGCAGAGGAGCCTGATGTGGGGCTCGATCCTATAACGCCGGGATCACGCCCTGAGCCGAAGGCAGACGCTTAACCGCTGTGCCACCCAGGCGCCCCCCAGGGTAAAACTTTTTAATGAGTATATTAAAGTCTTCAAGTTGTACCTAAAGTTTAACAAAATATGAATAATACTGTGTGTATTCTTTTATTACCCATTAAAGTCACCTGTTGGGCGCCATAAAAATACCATAGTAGATTCTTCTGGAATGACTAGTTTTTCTAATGTTTTTTTAGATAATCTCTTTTATTATGACCTTAATAGATAACAATGTAAACAGACATTTGGCAACAATTTATTGAGAATATATGGCAGTAATATTCCCTCTGCTGACTCTTTAATGCCTTAGGCTCTCTTTCTGCAAGTGGTTTGCAACCTGGTCAAAGAGCTTAAAATTCAGTCTGAACAAAATACTGACCTAAGTTCTGTTATCGCCATTTACAAGCTGTTAAAATGCATGTCTTTTTTTTTTTAATGGCCCACCAACCAGACTTAAAATTTCTCATTCAACTCATTCTCATTGCTCTTGGTTTTGGAAAAACTCAGTCCACAGAAATTGATTCACCCTGAACCATGAATGACTGACAGCTGTCATTTTAAATCTTTAAAGCTGCATGGTTCTGAGCCCTGGAAGCGCATTAGAAGCACTTGGGAATTTTTTAAAATACAGTATCTGTGGGCTGCCTGGGTGGCTCAGCCAGTTAAGCATCTGCCTTTGGCTCGGGTCATGAACACAGGACCCTGGGATTGACCCCCTCATCGCATTGGGCTCCCTGCTCAGCAGGGAGTCTGCTTCTCACTCTGCCCCTCCCCCTAACCCCCCCCAGCTCGTGCTGCTCTCTCTGTCTGAAATAAATAAATTCTTCTCTTTTTTTTTTTAAGATTTTATTTATTTATTTGACAGAGAGCGAGACAGCCAGTGAGAGAGGGAACACAAGCAGGGGGAGTGGGAGAGGAAGAAGCAGGCTCATAGCAGAGAAGCCTGATGTGGGGCTCGATCCCATAACGCCGGGATCACGCCCTGAGCCGAAGGCAGATGCTTAACCACTGTGCCACCCAGGTGCCCCTGAAATAAATAAATTCTTAAAAAAAAATACAGTATCTGAGAGCTGACTTTAAGAGAATCTGCTTTGTCTGGGGGAAGGACCAGGACACTGGTATTTTTGTTTTTTTAATGAGGTGTAAGTTTCATTAGTTTGAGGTGTACAACATAATGGGCCATTAGTATTTTTAAATAGTGACCAGGTTAACTTTAATACTCAGCCCCAGAATACCAGAAGGATACTCACAGTGCACCTGAAGAACACAGCACAG
Source organism: Ailuropoda melanoleuca (assembly GCF_002007445.2). Classification (NCBI taxonomy): domain Eukaryota; kingdom Metazoa; phylum Chordata; class Mammalia; order Carnivora; family Ursidae; genus Ailuropoda; species Ailuropoda melanoleuca. The sequence continues at coordinate 21,945,238 of NC_048228.1, read as the reverse complement.
TGGTTCACTGGGGCCACATACTCAGAAAAGGGTATGCCCGAAAAGCTGGGGGCTGGAGGAGTGGAAGATCCGAAGGAGCACCAAAGATGACTGATAATGACATTCGGGGTCCTTATCTCAAGAATCACTGTAATCCTGACAGAATTATTTGAATTTTAGTAGTACAGTATTAGTGTTTTATTTGTATAAAAGAACCTTCTGGTGCTTTGCAATTTTAGGTGAGTTTCTTTAAAATACAAGAAATACAACTGATGTGGGAGAATATACTTTGAAACAGAATGACTACCATATAGTTTAGCCCTGCTTTAGCTAGCCTTCACTTCCCAACTTTTCCAGAAATTTGTCCTGCTTCTCTGATCACCTTCCCTTTGCCCACTTCTGAACCAGCAACTTGCCCCCAAAATTGTCCATATCTTTCTCAGTGGCTCAGGGAAAGTGCCCTATAAGCTATGATGGTCACTCATCCTTGTCTGTCCACTTAGTATTGGTGGCACTATGGCTCTTTTCAGCTCTATCACATACAACCAGTGCCCTTTATATCCCATAGCCCAGTGGTCTTGGCAGGCTGACAAAAAAAGAAACTTGAAATGGATTGGAGAGATACTTGGCTCCTTATCCAATTTCTTCTGCATTGGTGGAAATGCCTCCTTTTTCATTCAGATATCATAAAATTCCTAATTCTGAAATGAGTAGCTATTCTCTCGAATAGGAGCAGAATTTTTTATTTTCAGAGGGATATTTCCTGATTGAATTGCCCAAATGGATATTATCATCCTAATACTAACAGGTTTTTGTTTTTGTTTTTTTCCCTTTCATAATGAAATAAGTTAGTTCTCACATTCCCGGAGTCGCCATTTCTGCTACATCATGTGGGGAATGCATTTCTCTGTGGGTTCTGATAAGGTACTAGAGAGCTGGTTACCCTCCCTTACCTGGAAAGTAGCTTACTCATTCTAGAGACTTTCATCTCCAGAGAGTAAGTTACTGTACGCAAACAGTTTCAACTGTGAACGTTAGATCTGCAGATTTCTTATATGTGTATTTTTAAAAACTTATCACTATTCAAGGTGATTTCACGTAATGTATCGTATTGTAATAACGCAACAACCCAGATATTATATGCCAGTTTTACAGATGAGGAAACATGGTTGGAACGAATGTGACTTAACTGGTGTAGGAATTGCAGGGGGCAGTGGTGGGACTCGAGGTATGTTCCACTAACGTTATCCTCTTCTTACCATTTCCCAGGCCTGTTTTTTTTTTTTTTTAAGATTTTATTTATTTGTCAGAGAGAAAGCACAAGTGGGGGGGGGGCGTTAGGCAGAGGGAGAAGTAGTCTCCCCACTGAGCAGGGAGCCGGATGCGGGATCATGGGATCATGACCTGAGCCGAAGGCAGGCTCTTAACCACCCAGGCCTGTTTTTAATAGCTTAGGACTAAACTTCAAAATCAAAAGGTTTTGATTCCCCGGTTTATGTATTTTTTTTAAAGTTTTTATTTACTTAAGGAATCTCTACACCTATGTGGGGCTCGAACTCACGATCCCAAGATCAAGAGTTACATGCTCTTCTGACACAGCCAGCCAGGCACCTCTCCCAGTTATATGTTTTAAGAGTATTTACTGCATTCCTCATTTTTACTCCAAGTAAAAAGGTATGTATTTTTTTGTTTGTTTTTTGTTTATTATTATTTTTTATGAGGTCCTCTGTCATGCAGGTTACTTAGGAAATTCTACTGGTGACTCTGGCTGTGAGAATAACTGTTCTGCCAGTTTAGCAGCACGTGATTGGCATTCCATTCCTCTCAAGAAGTGGAACTTAAAAACGCATGGATTCAGTGGGTGAGGGGTCTGATGCCTCACTGGTAGCCATCCTTCAGCTGCAGTTTGACCAAATGTCATTCAAGCGTCATTCGCTTCTGGGATCTCTGTAGTCCAAAGAACTTCATCCTGGACAACCTGCCCCTGCTACCTTTTAGTAATGTCCTGGGTTACGGGAACTTGCCTGATCTGTTTAACAGGATTTAACAGGGGTAATCTTGCTCCCTCTCTAACTAACATTTATGAACATTACTTACATTCCTACCTACACCTGTCTAAACTGTGGAATCATTGCCATTTGATGTAATGTGTCTACTCTTTAGTCTTCCTAAAGAATTTTTGGACAACTAGTTAAATGAATTAATGTAACAACTAGGAAGTTCAAATCTTCAACAGTAAGAATGAACTCTTGCTCTCTTGATAATCAACTTGTTCCTTCCTCCCTCGGTTAGATCATGGTATTTCCTCACTCATACTGAAAAGGTAAACAACGTGATTACCGACTTTAGTTAATTCCTGCTCATACCAGGATCTTTGTTGGCTGTGTTGCCAGTTTCAATCCTGATATGTTACCATATCAATCCTATGACGTACCTATTCTTCAATACCATTCATCCTTAAATTGTGGTTTTACATTTTGAAGAAGTTATTATACCAATGTTAAATCTTCTAAAACATACTGTAATGGCTTGCCCGTTATCCATCCAGACACCCCTCCACCCCTGAGCATACACAAAACAACTTGTCCCTTTGTCAAATTCCATAGACCCTCAAATCTACCAATTAAAAGCTGATAACCTCGCTACCATGTGCCTATCAAGTGGGTAGTTCTTGTAGGCTGGACCATAATATTGTGTAAGGGACATCAAACTCCTGATTCCAGGATTTGGTGAGGACACATCATTAAAATACAAAACAAACAACCTCATTGGACATTGCTAGAAGTGGTTTATCTTATTGATGTCAGCTCAAATAAATGGCAGTGAGATTTTCATTCGAACTAGACTCCAGTGCTGGTTTTCATTTGTCTTTACAATAAATATTGTTCTATAGATAGTCGATAAATAAGCCTAATTTTTCTATTGATAGTTTTCTCTACATATAATATACAATATATAATACCCATCTTCCAAGTGCTCCTTTAGTTCGGTTATTCTTTAATGGCACTCCTGAATCTGTAGATAAGGTAAAAAAAATTTCATGCTCTGATTCCTTGATTTGCATTTATACAGTAAATGCCTACCAAGTTCAGAAGAAAAGAGGTAGGTTGTGTAGAAATGACCCATTCCAAGAAATGTGAGCCACTCCTTAAGATGCCTAGAGCTCTGCTACTCCAAAGTTAGCAGCAATCAGCATCACTGGCACCATCGAAGAATCTATATTTTTACCTACTGATTTCCTGCAAAAGAATCCGCACTTATCAGGACTCCCCAGAGGATTTGGATGCATATTAAAATTTGAGCAACACTACATTAGAAAATTTAGCTCTCTATCAAGAAAACAGTAACAACAGGAACAAAAATAAGTCACTTTCACAACATAAGAAGATTGGTCTTGAGAAAATTATAAGTCAAGGAACTGACATAGCCATTTCAAAGCAAAAATACTGAAATCTGTCATAGAGGCATTCTCCATGACCCACTATGTATTAATAATACTGTCTTTCCGTTTCTGCTACAGATGAAAATCAGATAGTTCTCTGCATTTTGATTCCACCCCAATCCATAATCCTGATGCAGGTACTTTTATAAGAAATGGAGAGGCATAGGGAGTAGTTATGAATATTTTAGATACTAGAAAAGATATCTCTCACTGTAAATCAATAAACTTGGCCTGATACTTACAGTATAGTCATATAATGTAATACTGTGCTAACATTAAAATCACATTTGCTTAAATTTATTTCCAATTTTTGGATGATGAACATTACCATTTTATCAAAATACCCCTTTCCCCTAATAGAACTGAAATAACCAACCATCGGTGAAGTGATGAGCCCCAGAGAATATGGAAGACTCATGAGGTCCTTCCCTCAGTAGTCAGCGGTGGCCCTCCTCTTTCCGACCTTACACGGGTACCTAACCTGCAGAAAGGATGCTAATTATAATGAGCTGGGATGGATGCAGTTAGTGTCTTCCTGCTTGGGTGCTGCACAGGAGTGACCACTGCCAATAAAAATACAATTTGTAGCTAACTCTTTAAACAGAGCCTCTCTGCTTTGAAAATTGAACTAATTCCAAATGGAACAACTGTAATCACTACGAAGAGAATGTCTGCCAAGAAATACATTATTAAAGATGGAAATTCCCGCACTTCAAAAGATCTAATTTTAGATGCCAGAATCCATCAACTGTTGAAATCTTTCTCTCTTGTCACCAGGCAGTCACCTCTTTCCTTTTGGTCTGACTGATACTCTCATTTTCTGCATCAGCTCCCAGAAGTGCGTTAAAATCCTCATCTGAGAAGACTGGCGTCCAGCGTATGGCAATGCAAGAGGGTCCATGCCAGGTAAAGTTGGAATTCAGGGAGGTTCAAGGTGGAGAGAAATGGCCTGGCTGGGGCAGGAGATATAGTTCACCAATGTGGGGGTTAGAGATGCCAACCCCCTGCTGCAGTTGAAAATCATGTGTTAACTTTTGATGCCCCCCAAATTTAACTACCAATAGTCTACTGTTGAATGGAAGCCTTACTGAAAACATAAACAACACATATTTTGTATGTTTTATGTAATTATATGCTGTACTCTTAGAATAATGTAAGCTAGAGAAAAGAAAATGTTTTTTAAGAAAATCATAAGGAAGAGGAAATACATTTACAGTACTGTACTTTTATTTATTGAAAAAATCTGTATGTAAGTATACCCATGCAGTTCAAATCTGTGTCGCTCAAAGGTCAACTGTATAGAGAGGAGGTAAGAGAGAGGCCATAACGATGAAGACAGAGCTCACAGAACTGGCAAGAATAAAGAGGAAGAACAAAAACCAGCCAGCCTCCTGCGACCAAGGCAAGATTGTTTTCCACCCGCACATTCCCAACCCTCACTCCAACAGGTGAGAAACCCAAATATACTGGATATCCAGACAGAAGGAAACCTGGCCAGTGGCCCTCTACTCAGGACGCTGATGGAAGAATGCCACCAAGACCATTCTCCAACCGAGTGGTTTACCATAGTAAGGGCTTCCAGTTAGGTTCTAGAGAAGAGGTGCATCAATCTGGCCACCTCGAGATGATCATAATTTAGGATGACGATGATGAGAAAGAAACAGACAATTATCAGAGACAGAAAAAAATTTTGGAACAAAACAAATATGAGTGTATGAATTCTATCTGGACCACTTTCTGCTATTTTCCCATTAAAGAGTCTTCCTAACACTGATATTTACCTGTCTACATAGAAAAATTTCCACTTAGAAAAGACCTACGTAGAGTATGTTTTAAACACCCCCAAACGGATAAACGAATTTATTGTTTCGAAGACTAAATCTTATAGATTTGAGAGCTTAATGCTTTCCTAATCAAATTCTTAGTTGAGTTTTTATTTTTTTTTTAAAAAAAAGCATATCATGGGGCTGGGTGGCTCAGTTGCTTGAACATCAACCTTCAGCTCAGGTCATGATCCCAGGGTCCTGGGATGGAGGCCCCAAGTTGGGCTCCCTGCTCAGCTGGAAGCCTGCTTCTCCCTCTGCCTGCCACTTCCCCTGCTTGTGTGCATGCTCTCTCTCTCTCTGTCAAATAAATAAATAAAATCTTAAACAAACAAACAAAGAGTAGGACTTTGGAATGGGAGATGCTGGATTTAATATCTGCCTCTGCCACTTACTAGCTGTATCATTTTTGGAAGGCTACTTATGTCTTCCTTTTTCAGCTTCCTCATCAGTAAAAAGGAGAAATTAAGAGTTGTCACCTAGCACTATTGTGAAGATTGTGCAAAATACATTTAGTAATCAGCTAATGAATATTAATCTTATTAGAGAAGTTGCATCAGTCAACAAGAAAGTCATTACCTGAAAATATGAACATCTTTAAATTCTAAACTGTATGGAAATCCTAGTGGTAAAAGAAAGTCTTATCCAGGGGCGCCCGGTGGGCTCAGTGAGTAGTGCATATGCGACTCTTGATCTCAGGGTTGTGAGTTCAAGCCCCACGTTGTGTATGGAGATTACTTGAAAAAATAAAATCTTAAAAATAGAACAGGGAGCTTTAGCTAATGCAGGTCAACAGTAAAATGAATATTCATATGAGTTGCATTTGAGTCTAAATAGTTGACTCCTATTGATTTGGCTCTTGGCCCCAAATATTTCTAAAATTCAATACTGGTGGATCTAAGAAACAGTTTTCTTTAGGGACTACAAGTAGGTCACCCCAATCCTTATCTCACCCCAATCCTGATCATGGACCCTTCTCATCACAGATCATTAACCAAAGACACTATCAGAGAGCAAGTTGTTGAGAAAAATTCCTCTGTCATAATAGATCCTCATCGGTTATTTCCCTGGCATTATTTATACTTGCTATCATCACACTATTACAGTGATACAGACTTTACCTGCTCAAGCCTTGCCTCTCTGCTACCCAGGATCAGGATCTCCCTTGTTTAGAAAAGAGTAAAGGATTGTCTCAAGCAGGGAGAGAGAACCGTCTCAGTGTCATGCTTGGCCTTTCTGCCAGGCAGTGAGGGATTCTTAATACTGGGTTGTCAAACTTGGGATATGTTCGAACATACGAAATAACTGGAGATCTTGTTACAATGCAGATTTTGATTCAGTCGGTCTGGGGTGGTGCCTGAGATTCTGTACATCCAACAAACTCCCCAGGGATACTGCTGGTTCACACACAGATCCCACTTAGAAGTAGTGAGGGTTGAGACAATTAGGTCATGAGGTGTGTGTGTGTGTGTGCGTGTGTGTGTGTATGTGTGGTGTGTGTTTTAGACAGCTAAAAATATTTCAGGAAATCTTAGATGAAGGGGGAAGCACCTTCCTACACTGTCCTAGAAACCTTATTTCAAAATGAACATTTGGTTCTTTCAAAATTTGCGTTTTCAAATCGGCAAAGACAGTTTTTTGTCTCTCAAAATGAGGATGTCAAGCCTATGTGGTCCTCCCATGAGTAAGGATACTGGTCTAGTAAAGAGCAAGAGGACACAGTAGATGATGAACTACTCCTCTGATATGCCCTTGGTCACTTTTTAATGTCATGGTCAGCCTATGTTAGCTTGTGATTAGGCAGCCAGAACACTGACAGATATGAAGAAACAATTATAAACAGAATGTATATTAGGAAAACGTCCTTGTGTCATGGAGAAGATTTTTCAAATTTAATAATAATAATAATAATAATAATAGTAAGTAACTACAATTACAGTAAAAGTAGAAATATACCATTCTGTAGAAAGTAGGTGGCTTGTGTCACTTCTGAGACCTTACATATTACTTTATTTCCTACATAAAATATTTATCCTTAAAACAGAACAACAGCATTTACCACCTACAGGTTTCTCTTGAGTGCCTTAAACTCTGACAGTGGGATAATTAAATAGATAGTTTTCAGACAGTAGGTTAAAACTTAACTGATAGTGGGACAGGAAGAGAAGTATTACCTGTAAAATTCTTAACAAATTCATTCCTTGATATAAAATCCACAAGGGTAGGCAGGTGAAAAGCGCCAGGTAAAGAAAGTAAAATGTAATAAATGCTCCTTTAAGATTCATAAACTGTTGATACATTTTATCCTCCATATGCATCTCATTCTTAAAATACACAGTTTTTCTTTTTGGTGTTTTGAAAATTTAGAACTTTAAAGCTTAGGCTCCCATGTAAATAGGAAAGTGAAAAGTACTGTAATCTTAACATTTTTAAGGGTGGTTCTACAGATTTAAACAAAGCTAACAAATCTTTGTTTAAGATGGGATCCACTGAACTTTCCAATACCATTCCTGAAATAACTCTAGAGATGGAATAATGGGCTGTTTCTTACTTTGTAGTTTCTTAATGCAAAGTAAGCAGCTTTACAGGGCTTAGCTGTCTCCACTGACCTAACAGCATTCTTTACCTCATTTGCAATGAAACAGAAATAGTTTTCTTTTCCAACCACAATTTTATTCCAAGGCACAGACTTGTCTACTTAAACTACCAATTCCTCTTTTATTCAGAAAAACTAAGAAATGTTGGGGCGCCTGGGTGGCACAGCGGTTAAGCGTCTGCCTTCGGCTCAGGGCGTGATCCCGGCGTTATGGGATCGAGCCCCACATCAGACTCCTCCGCTATGAGCCTGCTTCCTCCTCTCCCACTCCCCCTGCCTGTGTTCCCTCTCTCGCTGGCTGTCTCTATCTCTGTCGAATAAATAAATAAAATCTTTAAAAAAAAAAAAAAGTTAAGAAATGTAAAAAGTACAAGGCATTGTCATCAATATTAATTTCTTCAGCTTAACATCTGACTAGCCTCCCTCCAGTTATTTTTTATCATCAAACCCAAAGTCTGCCTGAATTTCTTTTTTTTAGATTATTTATTTCTTATTGATTGATTGATTGATTGATTGATTCATGTAGGCTCCATACCCCCACATGGGGCTTGAGCTCTGATCTTGAGATCAGAGTCCCATGCTCTACTGACTGAGCCAGCCAGGTGCCCCTCTGAACTTTTTATCAGTTGCCAACTTCTGTCTCACACTGTCGCTGCTGGGTAGACAAGATGGCCTGGTGCTGCATGAAAGAGAAGCAGCAACGTCCTGAGCAAGAGGGAGAACCATGTGCCATGCCACTCTCTAGCCATAAAACTCCATGTCTTCTCTGTGATTAATTTGGAGGAGAAATGTTATTCTAGCTGCTGGAAAGCCAAGCATGTGGCAGAAGGAGAAAAGTTAAGGGCTCTCCAGAAGAGAGATCTGAGCTGAAATCCAGTACATTTGACAGTTACTGATTCTGTGACAGTTACTGATTCTGTTACTGATTCTTTACTCTCATCAGTAAAATGGAGATATCTTCCTTGTAGCATTATTCTGAGAATTAAGTGAGTTATGTGTTTTAAATACATGATAGGTACTTAATATCCTTTACTAACCCCAGTACGTTTTCAGCAAATTTTGAGCACAACTGGTAACTGATTTTTAAAATTCCATGAAAATATAATTTTGAAGTACATATTGACCATGTTTACATATATGACAACTTCTTCTTAATGTCTTTCAGATGATAAATTATTATAATCGCTTGCTCAAAATTAAATATCTTAATATATTTATTAATGACTTTGTGGTTTTAGAAATTTTTACATTTAGTCACACAGTATTTATTAGCGTGTTAATAGTGTTGACATAACATAAAAAACGTATCTAAAAATGTAGGCACCAAAAATTATTAGCTTGAGGGGCGCCTGGGTGGCACAGCAAGCGTCTGCCTTCGGCTCAGGGCGTGATCCCGGTGTTGTGGGATCGAGCACCACATCAGGCTCCTCTGCTGTGAGCCTGCTTCTTCCTCTCCCACTCCCCCTGCTTGTGTTCCCTCTCTCGCTGGCTGTCTCTATCTCTATCGAATAAATAAATAAAATCTTTAAAAAAAAATTATTAGCTTGGGGGACTAAGGGTGTAGGAAACTTTCTACTTACAGCAAAAATTTCTATTTATAATAGAAAAAAAAAACCCTATAAAATCTACCCAAATATTTAAGTGCATTCTATTACAAATGGGATAATATTTCACAAAATCAAAGTTTTAAAATGTATATCACAAATTTCAGGTTTTAACTATGCTATAGGCATTTGTTAGAAGATTTATTTTTTTGTTCTCTAATACAATTTCATTCTTTCCAGACAGTAAAAGAAACCCAAGTTGTCCTGGTTCCTCTATTCCTATCTGAACCCAGAGATAGCTCAATATGCCATGACAGACACATATTCCAGGTATGTTTAAGATAACCAGAATCACTTAAGCAGATAAACAGATCCCTTTGTTTCTAATATCTTCCAAAATCAAAGGTTCTCATTACCTCATCTCCTCCTGGCAAAGTTTTTAAGCCTCCTGACCCCCTCCTCCAGAGATGCTAAGGTGATTGTAAAAGCTTCCCAGGTGATTACTACGTGAGAAGTCATGTTAAGAACCACCACGCTCAATAATGAGAATTGCTACAACGCCGTGTGGGAATAATGAAGCACACAGGCAATGAAAAAAGACACTGAACAAACATTCTCTTAGGAAGAGTGCCTTACTGAGCATCCCTCCAAATATGCCTGTTTTCCTTTCTGTAAATACCTACTGAAGAGACAAAGAAAGGGACAGAAAAAGAAGAGGAAGAAGAAAAAAAACCAGACCCTGCTGGAAAAGTAAGATTCCAGAAAAACCACCTTGAAGATTCAAGAGACTGGTCTTTGTTACAAAACACGACATGGTTGCTAAAATCTAAATAATCGGAGAGTGTTCAGATGCTTTCTGGAGTGGGAGGCATGCCAGGAAAGAGGATTAGGGAACAAGTGACCTAGGCTTAGGATGTGAGTCTCCCCGAAGGACCGCTGCTGAGGGGATAAGGGAAGGTAAGGGCTTGTCTAAGACTTCCACGCCCGGCTGTGCTCCCTTGACAATTTTGATGTACATGAACAGGCAGGAAGGGGCTCCCTGTGTGATGAAACACATGCTTCTTTTTCAGGGAAGAAGAGACAGAAGGATTGAATTAGTTTCTTCGAGCTATTTCGTACTGCCTTGGGGGTTAATTAAATAAACATTTGATTAATAAATGTCTGCCTTGGAACAAAATATATCACGAAACTAAAAACAGCATCCACATGGAAACCACAAAATCGTTCCTAAAAATCTTTCACATGGTAGTCCATGGCTTGATACTTAGGACTAAAGGAAGCCATGGCGACACTGGTAATAGACGCCTTTTCCTCATTCACTTCATTGATCTGTAACACGCTGTGCCAACTGGCCAATCCTTATGAGGACCTGTTTTTTGGAAGATTTGGAGAGGAGGGTGGTCCAAGAGGAGAAGGCAGGGTTCCCTTGGTCCCTTGGTCTCCTTGTGGCAAGGCCAAAGCTTAAGTGTGAAGGGAGTAAGAGAAAGGGTCAAACATCTTATCCACCCCTAGTGTCAAATACCCACCAACTTCACTTCCTCCCTCCCCAAGGTATTGCTAACTGAAGCATAATAGGAAAATAATTTAGCATATGCAGTGTGGAGTAAAAATATCTGTTCTTCCACTTTGAGCAGATCAGACGCCAGAAATACTACTACATAGTATTTGGGGAGGCGAGTCAAGGGGAATGAATGAGTAATCTGTAAGGTATTTCTTAGATAGTTTACTTTCCTTTTCTTTCTTTTTTTTAAAAGTTTTTATTTACTTATTTGAGACAGAGAGAGCGTGTGCAGAGGGAGAAGCAGACTCCTCACTGAACAAGGAGCCTTATGTGGGGCTTGATTCCACGACCCTGGGACCATGACCCAAGCCGAAGGCGCCCCTATTTTACCTTTCTTTAAGAAGAAAACCAACAGTAATTCAATAAGCATTTCCTGAGTGCCAAATACCTCCGGGAATCACTTATCTGCTATGGAGGATATAAAAACGTCCCTGGGGAGTTGTACACGCTCAATTAGCCAAACTGACACTTTGTTTCATTCTGTTGTTAAATTAAAAAAAAAAAAAAAGAAGTAGGAAATATATATACTCGTGAAGGTATGAAGCGGACTAACAGCGCTTCATATTTCAACACCTAATCACAAATCCTTCTCTAGGAACAGGAAGGCTTAAACAAAATGATCTGATATAGAAAGGTAAGCCAAAGTTCATGAATTTAGTTCACTGAAAACTAAGTTTGCCAGGTCAGTTAATTATGCTTTAACTCACAGTTTAAGAAAATCTTTACCTTATTTTCTTGCATTTATTTACAATTTGGCAAATTTATTAATGCATATATTACTTACAAAAATCTAATCATAGTATATACTCCTATTTTACTTTTTATTAGATAAGGGTAGGTCTTTACACGTGAGTACGTATTCATCCATGGAAATAAATGTAAGGCTGCATAATGGACCATTGTATGGATGGTCCATAATTTAACCCCATTTTGAACTTTAAACCAAACATGAGATAACTTACTTTGTGCCACCTGTGGAATCGCCCTACACGTTCCTTTCACTGTAGTCTGTTTCCTGAGACAGAAACACAGCTCCGATGAAGAAAAACTCCACATTCACTCACATTTTTCTGTTTCCCAGAGGCACTATCAAGAACTATCAAAAGCCAGGATAAAATTTAACAAATATTCTCAAATTAGTGACCAAGAAGTTGCATAATACATTAGATTGAACAAATAGTTACGACTCATAAAATTTTAGCCTCTGCTCTAATACTAAACTCACTTGGCACATCTATTCTAATCAATACCAGACTTACTTTGTGACTTACACCATTTTTTCTCCTTTACCTGTAAAACTGAGACAATAATGTACCTGCTAGAATGATAGTGGTACTGGAATATTGGACACTTTATTAAAAAATATTTTCCTTGGGGCACCTGGGTGGCTCAGCTAAGCTTCTGCCTTCGGCTCAGGTCCTATTCCCAGTATCCTGGGATCGAGTCCCACATCGGGCTCCCTGCTCAGCGGGGATCCTGCTTCTCCTCTTCCCTCTGCCTGCTGCTCTCCCTGCTTGCGCTCTCTCTCTCTCTCTCTCTGTCAGATAAATACATAAAATCTTAAAAAAAAAAAACTTTTCCTTTCTTCAGCAACAAACTTATCGAGTGCCTACCATATGCCAAGATACCAGGGCATAGCCAGGGGAACAATACAGATGAAACATTTTACTGTCAAGGGATTTCTAATACAGGGGACCACTAGTCAATAATATATGTGAGGACAATAACAATGATTTGATGGCTAAAGTTATTTTGCTTAATTCTATGAACAAAAATAAATATTTTCTCATTTAAATTGGTGAGATTTCATTTTTACTGTAAAAATAATACATGGATATGGTAAAAAAAAATGGTCAAGTAATACAGGAAGTATACAAAATGAAAGTCATGTCTCCCTCCCATTCCCACAGACTCCCAATTCCACTCTTCAGATTTGTATGCAGGTTGGTGTATAATATATGCATATACACTTTTTAAAAAGTCGTATTTTATTTTTTTAATTTTTAAAAGTTTATTTATGGAAGCAATCTCTACACCCAAAGTGGGGCTCAAATTCCTGATCCCAAGAGCCACGCACTCCACTGACTGAGCCAGCCAGGTGCCGCTAGGAGTCCTATTTTAAAAATTACTGTGCATTTTGATGTTTCTCACTTACAACAATGTGTCTTTGAGATCTTTTCACATCAGCACAAGAGTCTACCCTAGTCTTTTTAACGATTAATAAAGAATGCACAGTTAGCTTCCAAAAGGGCTCCCAAAAGTACAGGAATTTATACTTCCACCAGCATTGTCCCACACTCTCTATCATTGAGATTGCTCAAGAAATTCTCTCATAATTGAAAAGGTGAAAGTGGTACCTCACTGCTGTTTTCTTTTATTTTGTAGTTGTGAAATCATTTAAGCATTTTTTCATTTTTCCTGAAAGACATGGCTAAGAAACATTTCTTTTGTTATGAACTTCCTATTTATGCCCTTTATATACCATATTATTGAGTTATTTATCTTTTTTCCTACTCATTTGTAAGACCCCTTTTAACAATGGAAAAATTGGCACCTAAAGGAAAACACTTAAATAAAATTTAATGTCTTTTTTTTTTTAACAACACATGACACACAAGCATATATAACAATTGAATTGCCTTGATCTTTAACAATGTATCTCGTGGATCTCTCTATGATAGCACTTAGGGCTTGACCTTATTCTTTTTACAGTTTCATAGTATTCCATGGCTTCAGTGTGCCATACTTTTATTAAACCACTTCTGTATTAGAAGGTACCGAGACTGCCCTTAGTTATTTGCTATTACAAACAGTGCTGCAGAGAACATTCTTACACCTGCATCTTTTCGTACACGTATGCAAGGGGTCTGTCCTGGGGAAAACCCGTATACACTGAAAACTTTGATAGATAACCGCATACTATATGGTTCACTTCTTTGTTTAAGGTCTATCTCCTGCTACTAAAATGCAAACTTCATGAAGGCAGGGATTAAAAAATGGTATCTTATTAAATAATTTGTACAGCTGTGCCATTTTACAAGTTTGGATTCACACCAACTTCATGGAAGTAAAGTTTCAGATATTTCTAATTCATTCAAATTATCCTCTCTAGTCTTGTTCTAACAATAAATGCTGAGAACATGTGTGTTGCCCACATGTTGCTACAACGTATGCTGATTTTTTAAACACACCACCTGCTGCAGAAGTTTAGCTAAAGTGGGAAATGACAAATTGCTTCATGCGAAACACTGAGCACAGTCATGTATCAAATATGAAGTTAAGGATATAGGTATCCAGGGAGGGAAGGAACTGAATATCTCATACACTCACTCTTTAGAGGTTTTAACTATTGCTTCCTAGCTAGTAAATTCTTGTGCCTTACTGGAAAACTGGTCAAACGGTACCTCGGACACAGTAGATTGGTATGAAGATAGAACTCAAGCCATTATCTAGTACAACCAGCAAAGTGCGTTGCTTTGTGAAAGAATGCCATCCCCTTAACAATGGTGGGAGGAATGTATAACGTACGGTCATCGTGGAGGCATGCAATGTAGTCCATGGGTCTCCCACAGATATGCATACACGATATCTCCAATAATAAAGGGTTGGAAACAACACAGATATCCACATAATGGAAGAATCTGCAGCTTCAACAACAATATACAATTCAAAAGCTCTTCTTACTGAAGTGAAATATATATGCATGTGTGTATGATTAAGATGTAGTGTCAAACGAAGAAATTGGGATATAGAACATAAACGATAAATTACCATTTGTGTCTTTACAATTAGAAAAAAATAATAGTCGATCCTCATTTTTTGCAGATTCTGTATTTGCAAATTTTCCTATCACTAAAATTTTTCTTATTTTCTTTAAAGATTTTATTTATTATTTATTTATTTGAGAGAGAGAGAGAGCACGAGAGAGCAAGAGAGTGCATGCACGAGCGGGGTGGGGGGGAAGAGCAGAAGGAGAGGGACAAGCAGACTCCGTGCTGAGCTCCCACAGGGGGCTCAATTCCAGGACCCAGAGATCATGACCAGAGCCAAAATCAAAAGTCAGACGCTCAACAGACTAAGCCACCCAGACACTCCCAAAATTTATTTCTAACCCCAAAATCAATACTCACAGCGCTTTCATGGTCATTTGTGGAAATGCACAGGGTCGCAAAAAAAATATGTGAATTACCTGACACACTCACATGCCCGGGTAAGGTCAAACAAGGCAATGTTCTCTCTGCCTCTTGTTTCCACCCTCATACTGTAAAGGAGTATGCTTTCGAGGTCTTGTTTACTGGCATGCCTTTTGCATTTGGGAGGTTTTTCTTAGTGATTTTGCAGGGCTGAAATGCTGTCTCATGTTCCTAAGCAAAGGCTGTGATAGGTCTTACGGAGAGACTTCATGTGTTAGATAAGCTTCATTCAGGCATGAGTTACGGTGCCATTAGCTGTGAGTTCAGTGTTAATGAATGAACAATATATATTAAATAAGATGTCTTTACACAGATATAACCATAAAACAAGGTTAAGTATTAATCAGCTGCCAAAAATGCTGTGACCAGAAGCTCTCAGGAACCTAATTCTGCATGTGTCATGGTTCTGCATTTGCTAATTCGTTATTTGTGGTGACTTTATAGAACATAAATACCACGAATAATGAGAAGCTAACTGTGTTTGTGATTGCTCTGTACATGCACAGAATATCTCTGAAAGGGTACACTGGTTATCCACAGGGAGGGGCACTGTGGTTTACAAAGGGATATGTTCCTTTACAGTCCTTTTCAGTGCATGCCCTTGGATAATTTTTAATTTTATACCATGCCTATTTTTAATTATTTTTTTAAGAAATAACATTAAAGTTAAAAATAAAGTAGAGGAATGGTAACAGTAGAATGCTGAACAAATGTTTTTCATGGGCTATCCACAGTCGGATTATAAAGATGATAGACAACCAAATTGCCTCTTGTTTTTAATCAGACTTAGTAAAGCTTTAATATGGCTATTTCAAGGAGCTGTAATGAACTGTTTTTCTGAATATAGATATTTTGGACAATTTCTTCCCCCCAGAAAAAAATTTTTCCCCCATTTTCCCTCTTATCTCCCTGCTGCAAATACAAAATAGGAGATCTTGAAATGTTTTTATCTGGACTGTGGACTAAAGGCAAACTGAGTTATATTTCGGTTAAAGAAACATCTAGTGGTAGTCTTTCCACCTCACTGAACAGGCTATATCTTCTACTGTTAACACCTTAGTTCCTTAATCAAAGCCACTCCTTGTTGGGGACATGGGAGGTGCCGGCACCTTTGCAAGAAACTTGCCACACTTCTGCTCTCAGCAGGAGTGAATCTGCCTCAAGATGAAATCTTCACAAGGATGAATGCTTAACCACTGGAACTAACTGCAATGATCTAGAAACACGAGCTTAGAATCTGGCTTTACAAGTCCATAGGAAGAACATATCTTAAGGTACCCCGAGTGTGGCGGATGGCTTAGTAAGCTCTACTCTTCACTGAGTTTCTGCTACACGCCAGGCACTGGATATGAACTTTCTAGTTAGATCCTCACATCTCTGAAAAGCAGTTACTGTGATACTCATTCAAGTCAAGGAACATGAGTCTTCAAGGGGTGAATAATTTACTGAAGGTCACCCAGGTAGTAAGTGGCAGAGCTAGGATTTAAATGAAGTGTTCTGTGTCCAAGGCTGTGCAGAGAAAAACTGGCTTTCCGTGAACACATACGAACCAAATCATGTAGATAAAAATAATACAGAAGAACCACACTGAGAATATAATGAACTCCAAACTATCAAAAAGGACTCAAATGTGCAATCAATAGCTGAGCGGTGTTTGGAAACAAAACAGAAAGGAGAAGCCTGTTCTGGTGCCAAGCCATAGCTCATCTGATGAAGGCTTTGTATTTATTATGTCCCGTCTGGGACCCTCTTCTTCCAGATGCTTCCAGGGCCAGCACGGTCTTCTCATTTGGTAACATCTCAGATGATAGCTTTAGAGAAGTCTTCCGTACCCCACCCCATTAGCTAAACCTTAGCTAAAACATGGGGCTCCATGTGGCCTCTTGTCACCTCCTATCACATTATTATTTTATTTTTGCTGTAACACATATCAACATCAAACATTTTTTTTTAAGATTTTTATTTATTTATTTGACAGAGAGAGAGGGCAAGCACAAGCAGGGGGAGCAGCAGAGGGAGAGGGAGAAGCCGGCTCCCTGCTGAGCAGGGAGCCTGATGCGGGGCTCCATCCCCGGACCCTGGGATCATGACCTGAGCTGAAGGCAGACGCTGAACCGACTGAGTCACCCAGGTGCCTCTATTTTCGCCTTAGCACATATCAACACCTAACATTAGTTTGTGTATTTGTTAACATGTTTAATGCCTCTCTGTCCCAGGGGAACATATGGTCCATGAGAGCAAGAGCCTTGCCCTGAAACCATGTCCGCTGAGTAAATGAAATTCAGCAAGTAGTTACTGACCTTACTATATATTGTGGCAGGTTTGATTACAAGTCAAGTCTTATCATCAGAGTATAAAATGTGATAAGGGTGATAATACAAATCACGACTAAATTTATTTCAAGAAAATCAGCCAGAGGTAAATATGGGGTAGAAAATACCAAAACGATTCAGAAAACTTTTAAAGGTTGATGGCGTCAAGTTAGGCTTTCTGGGTAAGTTTTTAAAAGTAAGGAAAGGAGGGGCGCCTGGGTGGCTCAGTCGGTTAAGCATTGGCCTTCGGCTCAGGTCATGGTCCCAGGGTCCTGGGCTTAAACCCTACATCGGGCTCCCTGCTCACTGGGGAGCCTGCTTCTCCTTCTGCCACTACACCCCGCTTGTGTGCTCCCTCTCTCTTTCTCTCTGTCAAATGAATAAATAAAATCTTTAAAAAAAAAAAAAAAAAAGTAAGGCAAGGAGACAGATATTCCAGGTAAGAAAAACAGGAAAAGAATGGGATAGGGAAGTGGTTCAAATCTACCAGAGTTATAAGCTATTCATAGGAAAAGGGGGAAAGTAACCATAAAACCAGAATGTTGACTTGAAGTCATATTGCAAAGAATCTTATGTATCAGAGTGGGAAATTTGAGTCAGTGGAATAGGCAGTTTGGGAGCAATGATGAGCTTTTAGGCAGAGTTGTAACATGATGTTTCTGAATGCTTAGTGGAAGCTGAAAAATACCGTTCGGTTAGGAACACTGTTATGTTGAAAGCAAGGCAAAGCGAAAATGGATGCCCACAGTCATGCAGCAAAAGCTACCCTTGATGAAGGGCTGATAAAGTGCTGGACATTCTGTAAGCCATTTACACACTTTCTCTAGTTCAATTCTTACCACAGCCCAATTTGATTACCCCCCATTTCACACCGAGAAATGGAGAGCCAGGGAGGTTGATGGGCGTGCTCGAGTTCACCAAACCATTAAGTGGCAAGGCTGGAACTGGAACTGGGTATGTCTGAATCAGCAGGGGCCAGGATTTCATACGCTGTTTCTCTAACAACAAGTTCGGGGGAAGGGAATTGAGGCCATAGCTCAGAAAAGGAAAAAGGGAAATGGCATTCATTCGCATGAGTATTAGGACCCCAGCCCTAGGTACATGCATTCGCATAAGGCAACTATCACAGTAAGTGTGCTCTGGGGGGGAGATTTGCTTAAAGAAAGAAAACAAGATGGAAGGCAGCCTGCTTGTTTTTGATGAAAGGAAGGCGTTCTGAAAAGTAATGCAGCCTGTGGCCTTTCTGTGCATTCAGTCTTTATAATGTCCATCCAAATTATGGCACATAAAAGCTTGTGCAGTAGGTTTGACCTTTACTCTGCAAAAGAAGAGAACTGGCTTCTAACTAGTTGGACAAGAAACACAGACTATTTGCTTGGTGTCTGCAAATAATAAACTCAAAACGGCAACCGTCTCCAGTACTCTCTCAGGTGAAAGTGTTTGTGAAATAAGAAAGACATTAAAACAATACCAGGGAATCTGTCTGTCAAACCATACGATACTGCCATTTCATAGGTCAAAATACTTCAGGCTTGGCAATTCCATATGGTTCATCCTCAATATTATTTGGGTTTGTAAGAGAAGAGGGAAGTTCCACCGTTATGTTCATCCTTGATCTCTGTGGTTCCTTCCTGCCTCCCAGAGCTACTCAATTCCTCAGTCTGGCTTCCGAGCTGCCAATCGACCCTCACCTATCCAGCCTCCTTCCCCCCAACAATTCCATGTAAACCTCGGTCAGGCTGGGCTGTGTGTCCTCTCAGCTGCTAAAGCTGATCAAATCCTTTGTTTTACTAGCATTGCAACAAAGTGGGTACGAAAGCTCACAGGTGCAGCAGGGCCGTGCGTTAACATGGGATGCTACGGTGCGCAGGGAAAGCATGGCTTCTGGGCTCCGGAGCTGAGCATGCTCAAGTTCTAATCCCACATTAGTCACCCATTCGCAAGGGGGTACAGGTGAATTAATCACCTCTTTGAGACTCAGTTTCTTCCAACTGTAAAATAACAATTATAAGGATTCCTGTCAGGATTTCAAAGATTTATCAAATAAGGTACATGCAGGTTGCCAGGTAATACCTCCTTTGAAAAATCAGATGCTCACCCACACACGGGAGTCCGTTGAGGAACTGCCAAGAACAATCCTGCACCCTGACTAAACCCTTCGGCTCGCCAAGGAGTATGGGAGGAAAGGGTGGTCTTCTCAAGCACGAAGAACGTAATTGTTCTGATGGCTTCTCTGTATTCCTCACAAACTATCAACTGGTCATCCTGTTGATCCAATATGCCTGGCCACCTCCTCCCTCTGTGACACAGTCTGGCACTACCGGGCCAGCTTAGCAGCAAAAGTCCAGCTCAGAGCTGATCTTCAGGGAAGATAAAGGCCGAATTATTGACTCTCCTTGGTACTGTGTCTTCCAGCCTGCTCCCAGGTAAGATCACTGGAAAGTCACTTCAGTTGTGTTGATCTGGCTCCTGGGCTGTTATGTTCTTTGATGTTACATCACTGACTTTACCCCAAAGGTTGCTGCCAGTCTTGGTCTAGGACCTTGTTTTGTCCTTTACTGCCAGAAAAAACATCTTGCTCTCTTGAGCAACAGACACCCACCTTTCTTTTCAGATAACAACTCTCTCGAGTTCTTGTGTTTCTACTTTTGCCCCGGCGGACTGAACGCAGCTGAGCGGCAGGGTCTCCGTCTCAGCATTGGGGTTGGCATAGGGGACAGTACACGGGCTTCTCTTGGTAGCACCTTAAAAGTAAACTCCCACTACTCCTTCTTGTCAATCCACCTATAAGCTCTCAAAGCCCCTGCCTCTTCATGAAATCTTCCTAAACATCTCACTACACAGTGATTTTCTTCTCTGAGTTACTATAACTCACGCCGAGATTATAGCACTTGAGAATTTGCTGGGCCGTCTGGCACCCTACCTGTATTTTGCATGTACATTTGCCTTCCCGAGTGGATCACAATTCAAATAGACTGAGAGATTGACAAAGGGTCTCTCTCCCAAGCGGAAGACATTGTCTTCCTGTCGTCTTGCCTGTCTCCTGCCTGACAGGCACACTATGGTCTCTTAGTAATCACCAGCTGACTTGAGCCAAGAACAGACTGAATGGCTTAGATGCACACAGGTGCCGAAGACCAAGGCATCTGAAGGTCTCTCCACTGGCACAAATATATCACATGGATTGAGACACGCTTTTGGTTCCCCAGAGTAAAAGCTTAATCCCACCTTCAAAAGGATCATGATTAGCATTTTGATACACTCACAGTTAAAATTGTTTGTATTTGTCTGTAGATATGTATATGTATAATACGTGTAGGTTTTACAAATTGGCCATGCTGTTTCATAGGCAGGCATATTTTTCCCCTTAGCAATACATGATGTGCATTTCCTGTCAAGATATATTCTCCCGTAATATAATTTTAATGAGAACACAAGGGTCTACTAAAGATTTTTGGAGGGTAAAGGTGTTTTTTTGAGGGGGATGGAGGACCTTTCCATTAGAATATTCTTTTTTGTTTTTTTAAATATTTATTTATTTATTTATTTGAGAGGGAGGGGGAGGGGCAGAGGGAGAGGGAGAGAGAGGCTTAAGCAGACTCCACGCTGAGCATAGAGCCCAACGACAGGCTCAGTTTCATGATCCTGAGATCATGACCTGAGCCAAAACCAAGAGTTGGATGCTTAACCAACTGTGCCACCCAGGTGCCCCTCCAGCAGAATATTCTTGACTACAACTGATCTCTGTCAAGAACATACAAGTAACTCACATACATCATCTTTTGAAAAATCTATGTGTAGAGTTCTTATTTTTTTAGAGGCATTAGAACAGAATGCCTACGTCGAAGTTTAAGGCTGTTCTTACTGTTTGTATATAACACTTTCTGAGGCCTTTAGGTGCTGACAAATGTCAGGCCAATTAAATAAGCCCTTTCTTGTATTTTTGGCACAAAATTCTAGACTTAGTGCTTGATTCCAATTGGGAGATCTAGTTAGGGAGTGCTTCTTGATTAAGATTAATGTTTTAGTAGAAACCAGCTCTCATATCACTTGATGAATAGAGCCCGGAATATAAGTAAACATACAAGAGATTACTCAAGGAAAAAAAAAAGTTTTCAAGAGTGACTCAGCATTTTCCAGCGGTATTTTTAGCTTGTTATATGAGCATTATATTGTTATAAATCATTAAAATAAGAGTCCAATTCAAAAAATACAATTGGAACTTTTTCAAAAACTCTATTTCACGTGATACATTTCCATTGATCTGGGCTTCCTTAACAAAATGAAGCCTATTCTTCCACCCATCACTACCCTTTGATTTATTTATCTATTTATTTTTAAAGATTTTATTTATTCATTTGAGAGAGAGAGAGAGACAGCCAGCGAGAAGAGGGAACACAAGCAGGGAGAGTGGGAGAGGAAGAAGCAGGCTCCCAGTGGAGGAGCCTGATGCGGGGCTCGATCCCAGAACGCCAGGATCACGCCCTGAGCCGAAGGCAGACGTTTAACAACTGAGCCACCCAGGCACCCCCATCACTACCCTTTTAAAATATTGTCTTTGAAATGGTGTTTATGATCTTTCCAATAGTACTGAGGTCATTAGCCACAGTGGGAGAGGGAGTACATAAAGCATAGCAAGAGGCCCCAGCCTGCCTGGGTTGGAAGCCCATCTCTACTGATTACCAGCTCTGTGCCCTTTTGCAAGTTACTTATCCTCTCTGTGCCTGAGGTTCCTCAGCTGCAGAACATGCCCAGTCAGAGTATATTCTGTAAAACGGGGGGTTAGTGAGTCAATATTCATAAAGCCCTTCATAGGTTCAGGGTGGCTCTCAATAACTGTTAGCTGATATCCTTATTAAATGCCCAAAAGAAATCTTCAAACAAACATTTCAATCTCCAGCAAACACTTCAATCACCTTCCACATCCACAAAGGCAATGGCAAAGGACTCACTGTGTTTGTGTGTGTAAGCCTGCGTGTTTGCAATTATCCACCCTGCTCTGAAATTCCCTCCTGATTCTCCCTTAGGAAACCACAACAATTTTTTTACCTAATTCTTATCTCCTTTAATAAAATTTAAGGAATCCCTGGGTGGGTCAGTCGGTTAAACATCTGTCTTCAGCTCAGGTCATGATCCCAGGGTCCTGGGACCAGGGTCCTGGGACCAAGGCCCGTGGCAGGCTCCCTGCTCAGTGGGGAGTCTGCTTCTCCCTCTGCCCTTCCTCGCCACCCGCACACCTGCCTTGTGCTCTCTCTGTTTCTCAAATAAATAAAACCTTTCAAAAAATAAAATAAAATAAAATGTTAAACCTCCAGCTTTAAAGGCATGCTGTGTGATGTAAATTGGGAAAGACAAGTTCTGTGTACAAAGAGACACTTGCCTTCTCAGCATTCTGTGAAAGGTATTTTCCCTGCTTCACTTGGGGAGTGCTGCCATTAGAAGTCAGAGTCATCTAGGACAGCAGGGAGACTTGAAATTTGGATGCTACTTCCTGCAGCTGAATACAGAGGGTCCTCGTTACTGCAAATTCGCCGACTCACCGAAGTCCATGGCTCACCCCAAAATCTATACTCAAAGTCCGTCATGATCATTCATGGTCATGCACGCAGCAGTCAATAGTCGGACTTGCTGATGCCCACGCTCCCAGCTGAGGTCAAACGAGGCAACACTCTGCCTTCTTGTTTCAACTCTCATACAGTAAACAAGCACCCCTTTTTCAGTCTACTAATGCTACATTTTTTTGCATTTTTGTGCCTTTTGTTGGTGATTTCACTGTTTAAAATGGCTGCCAGTCCTGAAATGCTGTCCAGTGCTCCTAAGTGGAAGAAGGCTGTGCCTTACGGAGGAATGCGTGTGTTAGATGAGCCTCACGCAGGCCTGAGTTATGGCTGTAAGTTTAATGTTAACGCATCAACAATACATATTAAATAAAGTGTCTTTAAACAGAAGCACACATAAAACAAGGTTATATACTGATCACTTGGCAAAACTGTTATGACCAAAGGCTTGCAGGAACCTAACCTTGTACTTCCCCTGTGAGCAACAGTTCATAATTTGCTAATTCAGTGTTCGCAGACACTTTATGAAACGTAACTATGGCAAGGAATGAGAATCGACTGAACCCCTGACAAGGAACATGGATCAGAGACAGACAGTACTAATCTATCTAGGCAATAGATTAGACCCTGGGAAGGAAGAGCTTTCTAGACTATAATCCATACTCGATACTGGTTCCTTAGGTGAGTGATTACCTTCTTCTTAAGAAATGTGATCTGACTTTGCTTAGTTTAAAATAAATGCTTGCAAAAATAAACACCTGTATTATCCCAATGCACTTACAATTCTTGCTCGTTTCTTTTTTTTCATACCGTGGACTCTGCAAAGAGCTTTTGAGTCTCATTACAGTGAAACGATGGACATATGTCCCCTAGAGTGTGGGGACTTTGCATCCGAATTACGCTTGCTATATAGTAAACACAGGAAAACCAACAACACTCCCAGATCTCCCAAACCTGCTTTTGTTTGGGTTCTAAGTCCAGAGAAACAGAGGGAAAGTGGCATCTACAGTCACACCGACTTTACACAATGCGTATGTTCAGGCAATACCTTCCCCTCAGCCCTGTGCTGAGTAAACGCATAGTCGGTTTAAGAAGTACAAAAAGCACACATGCATTACTATAATAGTATGCGATTTCATCCATTGACTTTATCTGCTTATCTATGTATTCAAATAGCACCCCTGACCTGCTTCTCTGCCGAGACAACACAAATTGCTGGGTGTGACTTAGTCAAGCGTGAGAATGCACACAAACAGGGAAATGTAACCCAGGCTGTCAAGGCCCAGGAACAGGCAGTAACAGGAGGCAGAATGCGATCCCAGCAGACCAGTTTGCTCTCTGAGCGCCAGTCCCAGGATGGCAATAACTGCTCCGAGAGTTATGTTACTGTGTTAATGCCCTTCACGGTACTCTCAACACCCCCTGCCATCATTTTCTCATCCTGGAACATCCACGTCTGAAACATTTCAAAGGTCTCCTGACCATCATCTAAAACTTTATTAGACCTGATGAGAATGCATTCTTTACCTGATTTCTAGATCTGCAGGAGGCCATCCAAATGGAATTTACCCTGTTATTAAATAGCCCATGTCACGCAGCTTTTGGCTGTATTCTGTCAAAACAACTTCCTGAACTATAAGAAGAGTCCAAAAAATTGACATTACCTCTAACGCAAACTGAAAAGATCTCCGATGTTGGGATATAAAACCACTCAACCATTTTATTTATTTATTTTAAAGATTTTACTTATTTATTTCAGAGAGAGAGCACAAGCAGGGGGAGGAGCAAAGGGAGAGGGAGAGGGACAAGCAGACTTCCCACTGAGTGGGGAGCCCTACGCGGGGCGATCCCAGGATGCTGAGATTATGACCTGAGCCCGAAATCAGAGGCTTAACCAGCTGAGCCACCCAGGCGCCCCACCCCCCCATTCAGCCATTTTAAAACACATACCTTCATAATGAAGAATGCTGTTCCTCTTGAACAAAAAAATGAAGAGTTCAGATGCCATCTCGTTGTGCCTGTGGCCCTACTGAATCAGACTGGACTTACTGAGAGTTTTCTCTTGACCTTCCATTCCCTCCTGCTCTGAGCTGAACATTCCTAGTGTCAATACATGTTCACCAGACTGGATCTGCTTTCCCTGTATTAGACCTATCAGTAGTCACAGATGTAAAATCTCGGGGCATAGAATAGATTTAAAGCACAGGAAACTATCACATAATATACCATGATTTTTGCCTATATTTTTACTCTCTCACCCTAGAGCTGGCATATCCATGCATTTAGGTCAATCCCCAAAATTTAGTGTAGTGAACAAACATCATTATTTCTACTGAGTGCAATTAACTTCTAGGATACTTGTCATCTATTAATAAGTCATTCCTTTCCCTTCTCCATATTTCTAATGTGACCTTATGGACCATATAATCTCAGAATGGGTAAATTCCATGTATATTGTAATTTCTGCTTCCACTCTAAGTAAAATTTATAATAAACAAACTAAAAAGAAATAATCATTGTTGGGCTCATACCTGATTGGGACATAAAAGTATACTGTTCTTGCATGGCAATGAAAATTCCTAGCTCTCCAGGGTTGCAGTGAGGGGACCATGAGATAATGTGAATGTACTGTGTAAAATGTTAAATACTGACACATTTAATATTCAGCGATAACAGCATAACTAAAACGTATTTACTGTTAGAGAATACATTATGTACATTAATTCATTTAATCAATGCAACAACTCTATTGGATCAGTATTGCACATTTTAAAATTAAGGATACTAAGATTTAGAGAAGATATATAACCTCTCACCACTATAGAACGAGGGAGTGGCTGAACAAGGAAGGATTCAAACCCAGGCAGTCTGGCCCTAGAGTCAGACTGTATCATCCCTCTGTACGATGTTACTATTACTAGTACATTCTATCTGATCCAACAGAGACACTAACAACTGTCTCCAAAGCAGTGCCTTGCTTTGAATGGTTAGGTAAAATCTGAATTGAGTTTACATAATGAGTAACCAAAGATGACTGACACATGCTGATATCAATGATCCTTATACTTTGTCAATGTTGGGTCAAGTTTTAGGACTCTGACACACCAAGTAACAGGGAAAACTATTCTTTCATAGGGAAAACTATTGTTTCATAACCATGTTGATACTTTGCTTGGAAATTATTCTTACACTTCCATTAGAAGATTAGTATTTCAATCTTTATCTTTAGAGATCAAGGAATAATTCACAGGGCAATTTACATTTAATATCACCATGAATCAGTCAGTGTGTCCACTTTTCTTTTTTAAAATTTTATTTATTTATTTATTTATTTATTTATTTATTTATTTATTTAGAGAGTGAGAGTGAGAGCACGAGCTGGGCCGAGGGGCAGAGGGTGAGGGAGAGAGAGAAAGAGCACCTCAAGCAGACTCTGCACTGAGCATAAAGCCTGACGCCGGGGCTCGATTTCATGACCCTGAGATCACAACCTGCGCAGAAATCAAGAGTCAGACACTCAACTGACTGAGCCACCCAGGTGCCCCAATGTGTCCACTTTTTTAATAAGACCATTCTGTTTGTGAGGAGTCTTGTAGAAAATATCAAAATGAGTCTTATTGAAGCCTTCAATCTTTTCTGTCCTCTTAGACTCTCTGTTTTTGTCCGAGCACAGTGGAGGGTAAGTGCAGCACGGTGGAGTCACAGCCAACCCAGTGCTAACAGAAAACTTAACCTGATATTGTTTGGAAGGCAAGGTGCCCAGCTCTGAAACGAAGCAAGACTGGTATGAGCACCTCAAGGCATGAGTCTCTTTGTCAGCAGTCTAAGGCTGGCCAAACCATCACAGTCCTCTTTGCCAGTGAATGGGCCAAGAGCGAGGCATGTGACCCAGGCCTGGCCAATGAGATGTCATTACAGAATTAGAAGCAAATCCTTATATAAGTTTATTAAGAGCAAGTTGTCTTGGAGGCTTCTCCTTATCAAAGAAGAGAACTAAAAGAAGGCACTTTGTTGCTGCCTCTTCCTTTCTGCTTGGAACGCTGTAGTGAGGACAGAGGCTTGGTGAAATGGCAGCCATCCTGTGACCATAAAGAAAACACTGCTGACACAATAAGGATGGCAAGACAAAAACTCAGACAGAATCTGGATCACTGATGGCATTATTAAGCCATGAAACAACTACAGAGGCTTCCAATCAGACTTACTTTTATATGAAAGAGTTAAATGTTTTATGTTTTAAGCCACAGTTAATTACGCTGTTATTAGCACCTGAAAGCATCTCAACACAGTTCCTTGACTGGCGGATATATTCTGCATAGCAAACTGATGAGGATTGCCCAAAGAGGACATAATCCATGGAAGGAAATAATCTGAAATGTATTACAGTTTTATTCCGCTAGTCGAACTTAAAACCATCTTAATAATATTATTTAGTGTATTCTTTTGCCCTTTCAAAGCTACTAGCTTTCAGGGCACCTGGGTGGCTCAGTCGGTTGAGTGTCTGCCTTCGGCTCAGGTCATGATCCCAGAGTCCCGAGATGGAGTCGCTCATAGGTCTCCCTGCTTAGTGGGGAGTCTGCTTCTCCCTCTGCCCTTCACCCTGCTTATGCTCTCTCTCCTCTCTCTCTCTCTCACAAATAAATAAATAAAATCTTAAAAAAAAAGTTACCTAGCTTTCTTTTTTCCTTCTAAAAATGACAAAAAATAACACACTGATTAAAAAGAATGGCATGTGTCTCCTCAAGCTTTTCACATGATAATTGGAACATCACAATAAAGAAACATAATTCTCCCAATCACAATAGGTAAGGGAAGTATTTAACAACATGAAATAATGTCCATTCTATATTAAGAAAAAAAGTCAGGTTACAGAAAGATATGGTATGAACTCTATGATAATATTTTTGTTAAAAAGAAAAACAGAAATGGACAGATGGAAAGAAAGTTTTAAAAAGATTTGCACCAAAATGTTAGTGTTTATCTCAATGGTAACATTTATTTTCTTATTTTTGTTTATTTCTGGTTTCCTAAATTTTCTACAATGTTATTTAAAACTTACTTGCTCCAGGCCTAACTACTGAAAGAAGAAACTACAACTGAATCAAGTTTATTGCTTTTAAAAATATTTCTGGGACAGTACATGTCTTTGCATTATCAAAATAAATCCTAATACTCCCTACATAAGTAAAATTGTCAGGAAAAAAATAAAGGTTATAAGTATATCTCCATAATTCCAGGCCTCTGTGTGCATACAATTTAATTGATAAAGCAAAGCAATATATACACCAATTTCAGGAAGGACAGTAGAAAGAGTAAACCTTTAAACTCAGCTGAACTCGTGAGAAAACAAGAGTGTTACTGTTCATTTTCACATGAAAAACGATTTAAGGGGCACCTGGGTGGCTCAGTTGGTTAAGTATCTGCCTTCGCCTCTGGTCGTGATCTCAGGGTCCTGGGATTGAGCCCCACGTGGGGCTCTCTGCTCAGTGGGGAGTCTGCTTCTCCCTCGCCCTTTGCCCCTCCCCCCTGCTTGTGCTCGCTCTCTCTCATGCTCTCTCTCAAGTAAATAAATAGGATCTTAAAAAGAAAGAAAGAAGAACAATTTAACCTAACTACTAAAGACAACTGGCAAACTATTGCCGGTCTGGCCCCAGAGCAATGAAAACATAATTTATAGGATACTTGGGAAAGCTACTATATTCCAAATTCCTAGACTTTGCATATAAAAAAGACAGTTGGAACTGTTACATTGTAGCTACCTAAGGAAAACAGCTTCGATCTATTACAGCCCATCTACATATGACAAACTGTAAACAGAAGAAAGAGCCTATGTATTCTTTCCACTAAGTGAAATTTAATCCTGGAAGGGGCATCCAGTTGCACCCTGTTTTGTCATTTTCTGTCCTCCACTGTGGGAAGGAAGGACAAGCACAATTTTCCGGCTTCCGAGTCTCGACACCTCTAGCATCACTGAGAAAAGAAGGGACCTCTGGACACCAAATGCTTTGTGGGGAAGAAATATTCTCCACGGAAAGTTTAGGCAGATGATGAACTCTTAAGAGATCTCTGAGGTCAACCATGCTATTCTTTAGCCATGATAGAATTCTCAAAAACAAGGTAATAATCCTTTTTGTTTTGTTTTGTTTGTTTCATGTAGTTTTCCATTGTGAGTACTATTTCATCTAGGCAATGCCAGTTCAGAAAAACAACTGTCTGGGTTGCCTGAATTACTCACATGAGATAACATCTACCATCTGAGCCCAGTCATCAGTTACAATGCACTGACCACTTCTTATTTTTCACAGCAGAGCTAAAGAAGAGATTAGCAAGAACATCTGTTTGATGGAGAAAAAAAAAGCCCAATAATTGGTAGAGGTTTATTTTTAAAATCATCACAATGTTCATTTTATACAGCATTACAATTGAAGCTTATTTTCAAAATAAATGTAAATATTTATCAAGCATTTACAGTATGTGAAAATTTGTCTGGATGTTTAAGTTTATCAAAAGTTAATAACATGAGGGGCTCCTGGGTGGCTCAGTCGGTTAAGCTTCTGCCTTCAGCTCAGGTCATGATATCATGGTCCTGGAATCAAGCCCCACATTGGGAACCTGCTTCTCCCTCTCCCTTTGCCTGTCACTCCACCTACTTGTGCTCTCTCCCTCTGTCAAATAAATAAATAAATAATCTTTTTAAAAAAGTTTATGATGTGAAAAATTTTGTTTTAATGTTTAAAAAAGTCAAATACAATCATGCAGCCCTTACTCTCGCCTGGCAGGAACTGCATCCACGTATCCACAGAGATTGTGCTACTCAGAACATTTTATGCTTAGTAAATTGTAATTTTGATATTAGGCTGATATAAGCACGTTGCTCTAGAATATGAAACTGTATGCTTTATTTGATGGTGGTTTTCAAAATTTTAAAAATAAATTTCTATAGTAAGAGAAAGCTTTCTTTAAAAAAAAAAAAATCACCTGAACGGAGATAAATACACATTTTCTTCTTAGGTGACAAAAAGAAAGTCACAAATGTTTAATAGATTAAAATTTTTAAATTTACTTCAAGAAAAAATGTCTCTTGAGGAAATAACACTCTTAAAAATAATCAAGTCCTATAAACCTGAAATGTAGTAAATATGCAGTATTTTCCTTAGTACTTAATATTCTGTTTTGCTTCTCTAGGATATTTCTACCTATCCTTTGGTTTTTCGCATCCAGAAAAAATACTTCAGTTGTCGATAGCTTAAGAGCAGATCTTTTTCTTAATTTACAGAAATGACAGAATCAAAAGATCATCAACTCATTTACAGAGATCTTTAAAAACTGTATCCCGTATGATTTGGAACCATTCTTCTCCAACCCCCCTTTCCTCTCTCCTGTGCCCTTTTGCTTGCTGGCTGAGACAATGGATAGGAAAAGACTAATACAGAATGGCAGGTCTTCCTAAACACTGGTAACATAAAAACAAAACAAAATACTACTTTTCCTGTATTCAAATGGCAATCCCCCATCTTTTTCTAGGAGGAACTCCAGAAGAAGCAAGAGTTCAAAGCAATGCCCAAGACAGATTAAGATCTCCTCTACAAAGCAGTCCTGTAAAAAAGCTGTCACACTCTTCTTAACCTCATCCCTGGGACTTCGCACCAGATTAAGACACACCAGGTTCTCCGGATCCACACAGCATGGCCTCTGGACTAACCCTCATTTCAGAGAGAACATCCTTCTAGCTCCTCTAAATGAGATTCCATCTTCCAGGCATTCTGCAGTTCTGAAGGTATTTGTTAATGATGAATTCCAGGTATGTGTGCAACATCTGTTCCAGGTGCCACAAGGTCCCTGAGCCAATTATCCTATTCATTTTTCTCTCTCTAGGGACAGGTTTATGTTTAATCTTTTATCTCTATTAGATTAGATGACTATTGTCCCTGGGGAGACTTTGCCCTATTAGATACATTCCAGAAGCCCATGCATAAAAGTTGTCATGCTAAAGTCAAATGAATGTCTTTTATCTCCCTGCTTAAAGATGTATAACCCCTTCCTACTAAAAAATACTCAAACTGTGTAATTTACAATTGGAGAAAGTGAAGGAAATTTATTGTGACATCAATAGGATGGCTCATCTCTACCTTAATCCAAGAAAGTGTATTTGTGTGAAGGAAGATTGTGCAATTCAATGTCCACAAACTGTGTTTTTGTTTATCTATGTTCCTTTTTTTAAATGTTTATTTAAAAATGCATTAGTTTAAAAAAAAAGTGTTTGTTACCTGATACCAAATACACCATTGTAAAATGCAACTTTTATTATAAAAACAGTAGAGAGATTACAGTTAAGCAAAAAAATGGAAAAGTAAGACCACATGCCTAATCACACCACCAATACATACTCGGAATATAACATAAAGAAGATTATAGAAAATTAGAACAGCAAAAGGAGAAATAACCACCATTTTACCATTTTGATACAACTATTTTTTATCATTTTGGTATTATTTTCTTCCTGATCTTTGTTCCTTGTGCATACGGTCCAACCCACCCCTCACCGTAGGTAAGTCTTTGGAGTTCTTTCTGATTAGAGTAGATGGTTTGAGTGTCTAGAAAAGAACTAATAATTCCCAAAAATTAGCACAGTTTCACTAAAAATTAGTCGTGATAAATTAATACCTTTTCCTCTTAAAAGTAAAATTAGAAGAGAATATACACTTTTATTATTGTTTCAATAAGGCACTGGACAGTGTCCCATGATTCACTTAAGGACAATATAAAGTGTACCGGATAATAAATCAGATACATTTGAAAGTGAATGAACAGGCTTCAGGATCCATACAAATATGTATTCATCCATTTAACACACATAGAATTCAACTATATGCCAAATTCTGTGATAGGCACAGATTTCAAAGGTAGAAGAAAAAATGCTCCCATCTATTTATGAGTCAAGTGCCTGCAAACCACAAAGGAAGACCCAGTGGATTCTGACGGGTGGGAGGAAAAAGGAATTTAATTTGCATTTGAATAGATAGCCTGGGCCGAGGGTTACTTCGATAGGTAACAATAGGAAGGTGCTTTGGAGCCAGATTTTAAATGGCCTTTCAAACCAACCAAAACAATTTGGACTTGTCATATAGACAGTGGAAACCACTGAAGGTTTGTAGGGCAGGAGTGACGGGATGCGATCTGTGACTTCGTGCTGAAAGACTCGGAGGTGATAGAGGGAGCAAAGTGAGTGAGGAGACAAAAAGTAGGTTGCGGGCCTGAAGGAGAACAGTGGCAAGGGCCATGAGCTGAGAGAAATGAACTGAGAGCCAGATCACGCAGGACTTGTGAACTAGAGGTGAGGAGGGCCAGTAGGGAAACAAAGGTGTCGAAAAGGGTGATATCCTGTCCCAAACCGACAACTGAGGAAGTAAAGCAGGTTGGAAGAATTTCAGTTTGTGAAATCCATCATCTGAGAAGGCAAACCCAAAGAACGCGGGATGGACTTAGCGGCGTCCCAGCAGTACTCCCAGGAACAAATACCTGCGGAGACCTTTCACAGCGCCTGGGCACCTCCGTACTCCCACTGACATACACATTCTGAATCTCTGACATGAAGCCTGCTCATGTGTATTCTGAACAGAAACCACCTCCCCTCAATGAGTCTGGCCAAAATACCTGTTTAAGGATCAAGGACACAGCACGGTTCTCGAATTTTTTTTTTTTTTACCCCAAAATACCCTCATCAGTAGAAAAAGAACTCAATAATTACAAAGAACTAAGTACCAACCAAAATGATGTCACCACAAACAGTATCAACAATCAGAACATATAGGTTCAAAAAAGGATTTCTGCAAATGTGAATGCATGAGCAGTAACTGAAAATCACTACAACTCAAGACAGCCCTGGTGGTTCTCTGACAAGAGTCCTTAAAATTTCCAGAATGTCATATGTACAATAGGAGCTTTGTAATGTTCCAACGGAACACATGGCTGACCTTCCAGTAGATTAAAATTATAATTCCCTCCTCCCCCATCATTATTATTCTAGTACAGACTTGCTCATTTTAATATACATGTACCAAGCTTTAAAAAATTTATTAGCAGTTTCCTAGTCGGTCACATTGAATTGTCCAAACCAAAAGCGTGGGAGTCCTAATTTTTTTATTTTTCAGAAGTGTCCATGTGGATTACCAGTGGGCTGCAAATAATATATGAGAAATGGCTTCGAAACAGAAGCCTCGAGAGGGCGTCAAAGCAATTTCCAAATGCATACACTAATGTGATGTAAAAGAGGGAACTGAATACAGGTAGAGTCAGCACCAGGACTAATGGAGGCATAACGGAGGGACACCACTTTCAGGTCAATATGTAGAGCAGCCTTCAACAATCGGAGCCACCCCCAGGGGAACAGACTGAAGGGAGCGAAAGTCCTGGGGTTCTGCCAGTAGATGACCAAGTTAAAAAGAAATTGCTTTACCCTGTGAAGAAACTCGTCCTAATGAACACAACACACATGGAAATTCTATCTATAAACTTCTCTGCAGTCAAGAAAACATAGCTTAAGATACTTGATAGCCTGTCTGGGTCTTTCCTTCTATCCCCCAAAACACGGTAAAAATGAACAATGATATGAGGCAGAAAGATAATCTCCATTTTCTCCCTTCTGTTTACAGCCTTTACATCATGAACATTGAGATGTTCCAAATTCTTTACAAACAGAAGCCATATAGGTTAGCGCCATTGATTCTCTTCTTGGGGAATGTGACATGTTTCTTGGAGTCATCGATCAAATGAAAGCATTGATAAAATGTTTATGTCATTTCATTCACTGTGCATTATTCAATAAAGTAGGTAAACCTGTCCACACATCATAAAATATTTTTTTAACTAGCTAATCATCTTATTTATTCTATCTGTTAAGAAATTAATTCAGCTTATAATGAAAAATTTTAAATGTGCCTGACAGTACATAGCTTTTGAAACTTCTTGTAGAAGGATGTGAGCAAAAAGTTTGAAGCAGATTCTTATTATCTAGAAAATTCCATGAAACTATCTGCGTTTTCTGATTAAGCATCACGATCTCCCTAGACCTTTTACTCATCTCCTACTTTTATGTCAGTACTAGGCGTTATACTCCTTCATGGGGCCATTTTTCATGACTGCAGAGTTTCTATACTTCCTGAAAATTCCCACCTACAGGACAATAAGAGAAAGCACAGCGTAACCGCTCTCACAAATAAATGCTTCTCAAATTTGACCTCAGAAAAAATTTTTAAAATTTCTTCATTTCCTGGACCTTTGGGTCGTTTTCCACGTCAAAACTGCTACTGTTAAAACCACAAACTCCAAGTATCTACAACACTAGGTCTGAAAGAATTTCTCTACAGTTGATACGGGCCTAAGGCGACGGTCCAATGACAAGTATTTATTAGCTTAGAGATTAGTTATTAAACGCCTCTAATAGCACGGCACACTTCAGCTGTGCTGCCATCACAAAGAGGGGTGCAAGTTGCCCACTGCAATGCAAACCCCAGGCCTGGATGGGGAGCTGTTGGTTTGTAACCTCGGGAATTCTCGAGGTGAAATTCCTAACTGGTCCCCTGTGCATATGAGGCTCGTCTTCAGAGGCCGAGAGACTAGCAGATCTCTGCACCTGCCCTCCAGAATCTTAAGAGTTGGTACAAAGGCCTTCACAGGGTTAAGTCACATACATAGTCCAGACGGTCTCTGTAATACATTACCCTCTCAAGGTTGCATCCTTGAAGTGGCTTCCAGTATGGAAACAATGGGAAGAACATACATCTCAAAAACAAGGGAGGGGATAAGGATCCCCTAAATGCCCAGGTCCAGCTTGAGGGTCAACAGGTGGTCACGTGCTCCGGACGACCTCCTTCAACAGGAGTTAAGAGAGGAAGGAATAAGCACATGGACAAAAAGCTCCTCATCCCCTGGGAACCCCTAATGGACTGCCTCAAGAATAAGAAAATTGGGAACCTTAAAGAAAGGACTCCACTTCAGTTTCTCCATCACGAGCTCACCATGATTCCGGTACATAAGAGAAAACCTGTGTGCGATCCTCCCTNGGAAGCAGGCTCATAGCGGAGGAGCCTGATGTGGGGCTCGATCCCATAACGCCGGGATCACGCCCTGAGCCGAAGGCAGCCGCTTAACCGCTGTGCCACCCAGGCGCCCCTATCATTTCACTTATTGATACAGAGTGATTTTACCTTTAGTGTGTGTAACATAATAGAGACACTATCACACTCTTGCTGAATAAATTATTAAATGAGATAATCTCGGGTGTTTTATAGGAAATAAATTAGTAATCAACATCTATTCCCAGGACTGCCTTGATTTCACACTGTTTGTTACAGGTGATGGAAGATAAAGAATAGCTTCTGAAAATGCCCCTAACGTTCATGGTAGAGTTGGCCCCCACACTTTCCTTTAAACACATTTACATTAACAATATTTTCTCTTGTTGGGATCTTTCAAATTACAGATTTCTTGACAGCAAAGCTGATGTCATACTTTTTCTTTTTCTTGTTTTTTCCCCCCTCAATGCCTATCCATTGGTAGTGGCTCCTGGGTAATGGGCCTTTTTGTCCGATTTGGAGAACTGACTGCACAGCCATTTGGGGTTACCTCCGTTCTACAGGAATTTAATTATGATTCCTCCCTTTTCCTTTTGATGCCATAGAATCTATGGTGCGGACAACAATAAAGGAGTAATGAAAATTATATACAGTCCTGGACACTGTTCTAAGGACTTCATGTATAATAAATTGTCTCATTCTCCCAACGGGCTAAGGTAGATTCCATCATTACCATCCCCTATACTATTATTACCCTCTCTCCACTTCAAGGAGGCAACTGAAGTGGAGATGCTAATTAATCTGCTGGCCAGATGGTCATTCAGCTGCTCTGTGGTTCAACCAGGACTTGAACCCAGACACACTGGCCCCAGAGCCCACGGGCTTAACCACCGTACCGTAATACCACAGTGCATGCTCACCACCACACCTGTGGAAAACGGAAAAATAAATGCGAGTAAGAGAGTCTAAAAATTTGCAGGAAGTCCAAGAGACTCCTGACTCTCTCTCCACACAGAAGCCCAGTCCCCAGGCTTTCTCTGCTCTCTCCATTCCTCCCTGGGGCTGTTGACTTACAGGTTATTTATAAAGAGATAAGCACAGTTGTTTCCCTTAATTCAGAGGGTGATGGAAACAACATTTCAATTTCATATATTAAACTAGCTGCTAGAAGTCACTCTAGAGAAGAAATTATTCACAACAAAATAGTCATGCTGGACAAAAGCGAATATCCTTAATATATCCCAAGTGTAAGGAAATAAGAGCTAACTAGGAAAGGCCCAGGAGAGAGAACTGACAAAAGCAAGTGGAAAATAAACCCAAGTAAATTGTTTGGATCTCACTAGAAGACAAATAAATATAAATTAAAGCAATGGGCTATCCCATTTTGCATGAACTTATCAAAGATAAGTTAAATAAGTTTAAATGTGATCATCTTCAGTGCTGAGAAGGATATGAAAACTGTCTTTCCCTGCTGGAGCACAAATTGGTTCAA
The DNA here is from genome assembly GCF_002007445.2 of Ailuropoda melanoleuca. Classification (NCBI taxonomy): domain Eukaryota; kingdom Metazoa; phylum Chordata; class Mammalia; order Carnivora; family Ursidae; genus Ailuropoda; species Ailuropoda melanoleuca. Next base: position 21,908,664 of record NC_048228.1, on the reverse strand, counting down.
CTTTTCTAGACATCAACCAAGCTGTAGATATCATAAACCTTAAAGACAGGTAATTCCCCTGCATGCTATAGTTTATATTTATACAAAGCAAATTATCAGATAAGTTAAAAAATTAGTATACAACGATAATCAGAGGACTGGTTCTAATAGTAAAATCTTAGACATTAACATGTTCAAAGTAAGGCAATGGTGACCTAAATTAATTTAAATCCAAACAATACCAAACAAGAAAATATATGGAAAATTTACTTATGGAGAGGTTTTAGTGGTATGTTCATAATGTAAGGAGGGAAATAAGCAACATAAAAGTTGTAATGAGATGATATATTAAATGTAAAGCGCCCAGTGCAGTCCCCGGCACATAATAAGGAACTCAATCTGTCAACGGCATGCACTGAATGATCTAAAGTGTATCAAAAACTTGGAAACAAGGCTGAAGGAAATGTGGCGAAAGAACAGTGGATGCCTCTGGGTAAGAATTAAAGATGTTTTATTTCCCACATCTTTACATTTCCTAATGCTTTCATGTCTTTTTCCTCTAATATTTCTGTCTATAGAATGAGATAAAGAATTTAAAACTCATAAACAAAAGTACACTTTAATTCTTCACACTGCAGAAACAGACCTCAAAGAATAGGAACATCCCCGACCCACACATCTTTTCTTTTTTTTCCCTTCTGTCAACGGTGGGTGGCTATTTACCCTAGCTACTAAAACCCTCCTGGAGGAAAGAAGGGTACAGGCAGCGCCAGGTGGAAACGAATTCCAAGAGTCTAGAACCAAGCTGAATGTATGAAGCTTATGGAAGAGAAGCAGCCAGAAAGCATGCTAAGAAAGTTTCCAAATCTGTGTCATGGCCTGTGACAAAGCTGGAAGCAACATTATGACAGAAGCAACATTATTTATTTATTATGATAAAAGCAACATTAAAGGTGACATGGCTTTCCCCGCTCCTGAAAGTGTTGATGGATGAACACATAATATTCAGGAAATATTTCTTTTTTTTTTTTTTTTTTAAGATTTTATTTATTTATTTGAGAGATACAGACAGCCAGCGAGAGAGGGAACACAAGCAGGGGAGTGGGAGAGGAAGAAGCAGGCTCATAGCAGAAGAGCCTGATGTGGGGCTCGATCCCATAACGCTGGGATCACGCCCTGAGCGGAAGGCAGAAGCTTAACCGCTGTGCCACCCAGGCGCCCCAGGAAATATTTCTTAATGTTTAAGATACTTATGTATCTATCTAGTTTAATGTTCACTACAATGTTTATAGGTATTTATCGTAGTGATCCTGGCCTTTTGTGTTCAGGACCCCTTAGTGAAAATTTCTTAGAGGCACCTGTGAGATCCGTGACTAAAAGCACAACTTCCTTCCGTGTTTACAGTGCTGCAAATGTTCAAATGCATTGTTTATTGAGTATTTATTCTTTTTTTTTTAAAAAAAGATTTTATTTTATTTATTTGACAGAGAGACAGCCAGCGAGAGAGGAAACACAAGCAGGGGGAGTGGGAGAGGAAGAAGCAGGCTCTTAGCGGAGAAGTCTGATGTGGGGCTCGATCCCATAACACCGGGATCACGCCCTGAGCCGAAGGCAGAGCTTAAGGACTGCGCCACCCAGGAGCCCCTATTGAGTATTTATTCCTACTAAAATGAGGGGTGATTGAGGCCTCAGTGAAAAACTCTTCATCTGGCCTGGAGCCCATTCCTCCCCTTTTAATCTCTATATGCAAATCCCAACTTGTATAACCACACTGAGCCTTATTTCCTGTGGCAAAAAAAGTCAAAAAAGATAGTACATCAAAGGGTGTTTGGGAGGATGTAACAGTTAACATATGTAAACATTTTAAGAGAATGCCTGCGGGGCAACGGGTGGCTCAGTTGGTTAAGCATCCCACTCAGGTCACATCCAATCCGGGGTTCTGGGATGGAGCCCCACCGCAGGCTCCCTGTTCAGTGGGGAGACTACTTCTCCCTCGGCCTCTCCTCCTGCTCATGCTGTCTCTCAAATAAATAAATAAATAAAATCTTTAAAAAAAATTAAAAAGAATGCCTGCAATCAGTAAACAATTATGTACCAACTATTAGTATCATTACTCAAAAATAAAGAAAATCTACTCCACTTTTAAAGATCTTTAAATTAAGTCTGCCAAAAAGTCATAAAATTGAGAGGAAACTATAGACATTGATATTTACAGTCCTTTTACTGAGCTTCTTTCTTTTTTATTATAATGATAACCACTGATAGTCCAGCTTTTAAATGCTTAATGCACCCAAAGACTTCAACAGAAATCTCACATTAAAAAAAAAAAAAATCATGAGTAAACCTTTTCAACTCTCCCCTATTTTCCCACTGAGCCTCCTAAAACAAGATCATAAAATTCTCAACTTCAAAGCATTCAATTCCACAGAACTCACTATACCTGAATAAGTCGATTACCCCAGTTAAAATGGGCCTAGTATCTTAAAAGCTTTTACATTTTATTTTTTTAATTTTTTTTAAAGATTTTATTTATTTATTCTACAGAGATAGAGATGCCAGTGAGAGAGGGAACACAAGCAGGGGGAGTGGGAGAGGAAGAAGCAGGCTCATAGCGGAGGAGCCTGATGTGGGGCTCGATCGCACAATGCCGGGATCATGCCCTGAGCCGAAGGCAGACGTTTCACCGCTGTGCCACCCAGGCACCCCACTTTTACATTTTATTAACACCACCTCTCACATAGAAGGAACAACTGGGCCTACAAGACCAAAAACAAACAAACAAACAAACAAACAAACTTGAAGGTTTTGACCATTAGTAACTATATTGAAGATTTTTAAAATTTATTAATAATCAGAATAAATCCAAGTATTGATCAGGATAAATCCAATTAATTGAACGTTCAATTTTTGTGGTTTTAAAACATTTATTAAAATCAAATTATTGGGGAGCTTGGGTGGCTCAGTTGGTTAAGTGTCTGCCTTCCGCTCAGGTCACGATCCCAGGACCCTGAGATGGAGCCCCTGCTGAGCAGGGAGCCTGCTTCTGCTGCTCCCTCTGCCCGGTACCACCCCTGCTTCTGTTCTCTCTCTCTCTGTCAAATAAATAAAATAAAATAAAATATTAAAATCATATTATTTACCTAGTTTTAAAAGACATTGACAAAAAGTCAAGGGGCTCCTGGGTGACTCAGTCAGTTGAGGTCTTGATCTCAGGGTCAAGGGTTGAAGTCCTGCATTGGGCTCCATGCTGGGTATGGAACCAACTTAAAAAAACATGGACAAAAATCAATTAAATTGGAAACTGTTTTGCAGCAAATTTTAGAAGTATGTTCAGTTCAGCAAGATGCTCTTTGAATAGCAAGAAATAGAAAAGACATGGTCTATAATGGGGTATCAGTTTTCATTTTTTTAAAGTCACTTTAAAGTCTTTATGTATACGTATGTACTCTTCTAAGTAAATGCCTGTACCTCTCCTCACAAAAATATATAATAAACATGCATTTCACAGGGTTTTTTTTCATAATCTTCAAAGAATGATGTATATTGCCCATTAAGAGTTAACGAATTCAAAAGTCAATTCAAAAATTTAGCCTCAGAACTCAAAGGATCAATTAAAAAAACAAAACAAAACAAAACACTAGCTCCAAGGATGGGTGTTAATAAAGGTAAGGGCTGAGCTAAAACATTTGAAATTTATCTTTAAGAAATGGGGTTACATCTATTTCACTTAAAATATGTGATCATAAATGTAAATAAAAACAGTGAGATCTCCCAGCCCAAAATACATTCTGTCAATGATATTCCCCTAATCATACTGCATTAAGCTATAAAATTTTTAGAAAGAAAAATAGTAAAATATGAAAATCTGGAGGAAATAAAATTATTAAAAAACTATACGCATATCCATCCAGCAAAATTGCTTATAATCAGCATGTCTTATTCATCTCAGCAAAGGTAAGCGTAAATCTTTTTCACTAGTACATTTGGTGGAGGCGGGGAGGCAGACAGGCTTTAAAGTTAAACTGTAGAAAGTTCACAGGGACTGACTGATTAAACAGAAGTTTTTCCTAAAAGTATTTGTCATTCCAATATACTAGGATAAAGAACCTTAAGACTAAGAATTTTGAGTGCTCAGTATAGAAATGTATCATGATAAATGCATAAGCTTGAACTTAGATGACTTACACGACTCAGTGTTTTGGAATGGTTTTTGCTCAACAGGCCTAAAAGTACAAATTCATTTTTGACTCTAGAACAGTAATTTTTTTAAAAAGAACTAATCTATTTCTAAAATAAAATGATTGGAAGTTAAATATAATTAGGGATGCTATTTAAGTTCTATGAGTAACTATGCCAAAAGTTACACATTTGCACCTTCCTGTTTACACAATCTGAATACAGATAAAGTTAGGAACCTTAACATTTCAATAAAGCCATGTTATATTCATCCAGGTTTTCTAGGCTTATCAATAGAAATATCTGTCTGTGGTATACATAGGTAACTTTTCTACATAAATGTCTCTGCTCTTTCAACAAAGATAAGTGGAAAGTAACTGGGAGCAGGAAGACTTGAAGGTCAGGACTCAAAGATAGAGCAGGTACCGGTAAAGAGCTAAGGCAAAGTTTGTGGACTGTTATCTGGTTCTTATTAATAAAGGGCAGCCCAGCTCACCTATGTCCAAACATGAAAAATTAAGTGGATCATTGAGACAATTTTTAGATAATCCGTTTCAGAAAATACTTGACCCCCCCGTCGCCCCCTAAGAGGCCTGAGGTGACCTCTGAAACTGGTCCACTATTCACTTGACCCAGAAAACCCTACAAAATCATGCAAATCAAGAGGTTCAAATCTGTGTATTCACTTTAAGAACACATGTGAAGCACCCCAGGCCATCAGGGGTATGCATATCCGAAAAGCCACCAAGTATCTAGAAGACGTCACTTTGAAGAAACAGTGTGTGCCATTCCGTCGCTACCATGATAGAGTCGGTAGGTGTGCCCAGGACAAACAGTGGGGCTGGACACAGGGTCAGTGGCCCGAGAAGAGTGCTGAATTTTTACTGCACATGCTTAAAAATTCAGAGAGTAATGCTGAACTTAAGGGTTTAGATGTCGATTCTCTGGTCATTGAGCACATCTGGGTGAACAAAGCCCCCAAGATGTGGCACAGAATTTTCAGGACTCATGGTCGGATTAACCCCTACCTGAGCTCTCCTTGCCACATCAGGATGATCCTTACTGAAAAAGAGCTGATTGTTCCTAAACCAGAAGACGAGGTTGCACAGAAGAAAAACATATCCCAGAAGAAACTGAAGGAACAAAAACTTATGGCCTGGGAGTAAACTCTGCATAGAATAAATGCAAAGAGGAATAAAAAGAGAATGGTGGTTATCCATTATTAAACATATTTCAAGTATCCTTAAAAAGAAAAAAAAAAACAACACTTGGACCTAAAATATCCAGATCACTGAAGCAAAGATGAATTCCTGAATTAACTGAATAGTGCCACACTCCTTCATTTTGCTTTGTTGACTAAAGACTGACTAGATGGTTATTTTATGCCCTCCTAAGTATTTCTAAGTCTCCATCCCTCACCTCCCACCCCACAGCTTTTCCACTGTCTAATTTGAAGGACTCTTCTTTCAAGAAGTATGCAAAGCAACTCTTAGATCTGGAGTGAACTGACTTTGGAGTGAAATGACAATGTGATCCTGATACCTTTAGAATTATCATCATCTAACATTAAAAGCAACAAGCAACAAGCCTTCTTCACAAAATTCAACCTTCAGTTTAACAAAACGCCCTATGTAAAAATTTTATTATCATGTACTATTTGTAACTAATGCAAATATAGGGATGGATAATATGATTATAAAATAATTTCCATTATCCCTGGGAATCCTAAAACACCAAGGACTACATGAAAATACATCCTTTTTAAAAAGATACATAAAAGTTCAGATCACAGTTCCCACACATTTCATTATTTTCTAACACCACAACATAGATCATGTTTTTCTTCTCTTAGTCTTCTCATTCTTAACCTAGTGCTGTTAGGCTAATATCCCAGTGCTCTTTAAAGTTTATTGATCGACATGCCAAAATTCCTCACACTTAGGACTTTTCAATCCTAAAACTAATATGAACCGTGATTCCCCAAAGTGGCAAGAAACATGAGTATTATGTGGACATAGTATTTTCCTAGATAGCTGACCAAATTTGTATTTGCTATAGTGCACTGATTAAATGGGACTCTGGCCTTTCCTGTTTCATGAGAGCAGATCGCACTATTCTCCAGCCATTTTTCTTATAAATGAATACAGCAGAATTCAAGGATTTTAGGGATCGATGCGGAACAATTGTCACTCCAGGAGAAACAACAGCTTAATACTCTGGCCTGCATTTTAAAAGTTTGACATACCTTCTGATGTTATATTTAAGACAGGCTTATAACGTTCTCATGTTCTTTCATACGTAAATTGTACCTCATGTTACCTTCTGAGCCTCACATATAACAATGCACAATTCCTTTTAAATAGTGTTTCTTCTCATTTTTTTCTTAGTAAAAACAAATTTGAGGATAAAAAGGTTTTCTTGGGTAGTATTTAATCTTAAAAATTCCTACACCATCTTGTAGACCCTAAAATACAGAACACAAAATGTAAACAATAAAACCCTTATAACCAATACCTCGGTGGGGGGAGTGGAGAAAGTCAGAAAAATATACAAAGCATTGAAAGGCTGGATATGTGAAGGATGCCAGAGGGAAGCGGGGGAGGGCTTCATGAGGTTCTAGGCAAGCCCTGTGATGACGTCACCTCACAGCCATAATGTTACAGCAGTCAGCACAGGCCTCCTGTTTTCCTATTGGTGAACACCGTGTCAGCCGACATCAGAAGATAATCATCATTGGCCAGACAATTACAACTGGAGCGACTAACTAGCATCCACCGCTGTTAGCACAAACCTGGCAGGCTGCTGAAAGAAAAGGCAGAGCCCAGCTGCCCTTCTCACTCAATGAATTCTGTGTCGCCTTGCCTTACCAGTCACTACGTGATTTCGCTTCGTTGCTAGCAGCACTTATAAATTAAATCGGCTATTAGTGAAAATAACAGGTAATGGCGACACATCTCATTAAGGGACAAAATGCCTTTCTTTTCAATGTTGTAAAATCACACACAGGGCTTTTCAGTGTAAAATTGGAAGTCAAAAATGCTACTGAGCTAAAAGCACACATTTTCCTCTACCTCCACCTGGTCTAATAAAGTCCTATTTATCGGATAACATTACTCAAGATATTTTTAACTTGCCGTGTAGTTTCAAGATGAGGTCTCAGGATGATTCTCCAAGGAAATATATTTATTACTTTGCATTTCAATTGCTACTCTATTATACATGAAACTTTGCTAGAAAATTAAAAAGGTCTATAGCACTTATCCTGTGTCTAGAACAATGAGTATAGGGTTAATCATTTGTTAAGGCAGCAATAAACCTGATAAACTTGTCACAGTTGAACACTCTAGCGTTTATACAAATACCACTCCAAAATAAGGGGGTCATAATGTTAATATGTAATAAGGTAATGGATATGGATTACAGGATATGTTTAAGAAACTACCCTTATTTAAGGTCCTCTTAAATAAGGCTAAGCAGCACAGACAGCATACTGACAATACTACCCAGGAAAATCTTTTTATCCACAACTTTGTTTTTACAGCATACTATTCACTCCTGGCCTTTCTCACAATTCTTCAAAGGACCATGTAGCTCATTTTTGAGAGAGAAGTTATAATTCTCTAAATTAACAAGCTTTGTTTGACGCCATGTCTAAGACATTTTTAAGGACAAGTGCAAATGATTGCTCAAGAGACAGATTAGAGGCTTCACAGCATTTTGTTTTTCCTCCAAAAGCTATTTCAAACCATTTCCAAAAGGGAAGGCTTTGGTTTCCCAAACCACCCCTGCCCCCAAGAGTGTCTAAGCCTTGGTTATGGAGCTCCCTACTCCTGTTAACAAGGGAAAGAAAAAAGAAAATCGTTTCCTTACACACCTTGGTCAAGACTTTTTGGTGGGAAAGGTTTAGAAAACTGGGCCCCCAGGATACGGGGAGAGATGCACCCCATCTGGGATAAAAGGAGAAAGCAAGACAACTAAAGTCAGGAAGACATGCAAGGAAAGAGTGACAGCCAGGAGGGCTTTTGAACTGCAATATGGAAGCTAAAAAAATAGGGTCAAAAAAGAAAAAGTCAGGAAGGGGAAAATCCCAGTATGTGACTATGACTTAGTATTCAAACGAAGGGGGAGGCCAAATATGTTAAAGTTCAGGTTCTACCAGGTAATGGTGGCAATAAAATGGGCACCAGTAATCATCTGAACTCACTGGGTAAGCATCTTCCCCAGCATCTGCCATGTACAAAGCACTCTTCAACGTGCTCCGAATGAGACAAGAACCATGCCTTAAAGAGCTGATGGTCTGGAAGGAAGGAGGCACAGGCAGACATGTAAATATTCATGTTTATAAATAAAAGCCAGGAAAGGTTGTCAGAAGAACGATCTGTAAAGAGCTTGAAGGGAACAGTGGTGAGAGCTCCACAGGAGAAAATAACTTGGTGCATTTTTGCCATATTCAGCCCCCGTGAGGGCTAGGCTCTGTCAGGCTCATTGTGTACTTGTTGAGTGAATGGATAAAAGAGGCGGGAAATGGTTACCTGGCCTCAGAGAAAAGGCAACCGGTAAACGAGAGGCACTGCCGGAGAGGCACTACCGACCGCGGCGGTGCAAGGGAGGGCTGGCCGACCGTGAATGGGGGCAGCCGCGGAGGCCGGCTCCAGGTTCAGTAAAGGTGCAGCAAGTTGGAGGCAAGGGAGACTAGAAAACAGCACACAGCGCTCATGGGGGAAGAAGATGGGCTCGCGTGGTGTGGCAAGAGAACCCGACAAACAGCTGCAGAGACCCAGCGGCTCAGTGGGCCCGCCTCGCAGCTTCAGGCGCCGGCGGCCTCGGGCCCCCGCCCCCGCCCCGCCTTCAGCACCACCCTCTACGAGGGAGGAGGAAGTGCCTCGGAGAAGGTCCTCAGGCCACAGGGGCCGAGAGGGGTCGGCCTCCCCAAGCGCCAGAGGCCTTGCAGTGTCTGCACTCCGACGGGATCGAGGCCCGAGGTGTGCCACCGCCTTCCGGACCCACCCTCGGCGCTCGCCCGCCCAAGAGGGGCCCCAGCCCCGCGCCCCAAGTGCCTGCCGCACTTCCAGGGCTTCGGAGCGGATCGCGTCCCCCTGCTGGCTTCCGGCTCCGGCCAGACGCGGCCCTCGGGCCCCCTTACGCCCCGCACCCAGTGCAGTCCCCAGCGCAGCCGCAGCGGGTGTGAGTGCGCGGTGCCCTCCTTACCCGCCCCCAACAGGCCGGGCCCAGCGCGCGGCGCGCTGGGGGCGGGCTCGGCCCGGCTGCAGCCGCAAATGGCCAGCGGGCCTCGGGCGGGCCAGCTGGGCGGGAGGAGGCAGGCACCGCGGCCAAGCCTCCCGGGGCCAGTCTCAAGTCCTGGGGACGGGAGGAAAGGAAGTTGAACCTCCCTCCACCAGCTCCGGCCCGCGGCACCCCCTCCTACTGCACCAGCCAGCCCCGGCCCCCGGCGCGCCCGAGTCTTCGGTTTCCAATGAAGAGGGGGGGAGGGAAGGCAGGTCGTGACGGCGCGGGGCACGCGCACTTGCGCACGCGGCGGCGGGCGGGATCCCTTGGCGCTGGAGAGCCCCTCAGCCCGACCCTCCCATCGAGCACCCAGGAGGCTGCAGGCCACTGCCCTGCTCCGGGGTGCGTTGAGCGTGCCCTTTGCTGATCGCCAGACCCGGGCTTAAGGAGCGGACCGGAATGTCTGCCACAGCAGCTCGGTCTGCAAGGAAGAGAGACGAGCACACCCTCCCCTGTTAAATACTGCAAGGTGACACAAGATCGCCTCCCACACAGGGATTTTCAAAAGGACTGGCGGAGGGAACACACTAAACAAGCAAGACTCTTTCCCTATTAGAAGTTTGCCTGGGGAAGAGCCCCCAAGGACTCTGCGGACCGAGGGGTTTTTAATGTCTCAACTCCAATCAACAGCTTCCTACTGAATTAGAACTGAGCGTGTCCAAAAGGCGTTTCCGTAAAACAGAAACTTAATAATGGCGTGGCTCCACTCGCTCGGGTTCATTCATTTTTATTACTGTTTTCATTGTCCCCTCCCCCCCCGCCCCCGCCTCTTAATGAAACCGGAAAGGGATCCGCGTGGGGAAAGGGGTCCAGGAAAGGAGAAATCCGGCCGGGAAGCAGCAGAGAGTAGGGCAGTGAAGTAGGAGGGCTGCAAGGAGAAAAGAAGGACACGAGGGATGGGGAGAGGGCGAGGACCAGAGAGCGCAGGCGGAAGAGGGTTAAACGGAGCAGAAGCCTGGGTCCTTCCTCCACTGCCTTTCACACTCAGCTTGCGGGAGGCCCGCGCGAGAAAACCCAAATGTAGATGAAAACCAGAAGGTAGCACAGGTAGGGAATCCGGACCGTGGCATCTCTCCCGCCTTCCGTGTCGCGCAGACATCTACTCTATATACTCACGTATGTTCTATGTTATATAATCTATGTTAAAGATGTGTGTGTAGCCGCGGTTCACACAGGGGCACTCACAGACCCACGCGCTTCATGAAGCTCCAGCGGTTCCTGCACCCGGAGACCCGGGAACTCAGCGACCAGCTCTCTCTGCTGCCCGAGATTCATCGCTCCATTCACGCCCCAGACAGAAAACACCGACATTAAGGCACACCGGGAAGACGCGCAGGGCTCCCGGGAAGAGTATCACGCGAAAGCATCACCTACCAGTTTTCTTGCATCCACTGGATGGCTTCATTCTCGTTGAACTGCTTTTCGAATTCATATTCTTGTAAAGTCAACACTGACATGTTCATTGGGGCTGATCTTCGGAGTCGCTACGTGTTCTCTACACAAAATAAAATAATCTGTAAAGCGCTTGATTTCGAGTGCTCTCCTGTCTGTTTTCCCCACCCACCCCCCCTTGGTCTTCCCCTCGCCGCTGGATCTCCGGGGGCCGGCCTCTCCCAGCCTCTCTCAGCTACATCCAGGGTCGAGCATTGCCTGTGCCACGGCGCCCAGCTCCTCGCTCCGGGGCTCTCCTCCTCCCGGCGTCCGCATCCACCGTCGGAGGAAATGAATGCCTTGCGGTCTTAGTGCCCGCACGTTTGTCCATCACCCTTTTTACTTGTCTACAGGGAAATCTCCTCCCCCTCGTGCGATCGGAAAATTAACCCTTTGCGAGAGAGAGCGAGACCTCTCGCCCTGAGGGGCAGTTTTGCTGACGCGAAGGTGACTAGGGGAGTGGAGGAAGGGCGCCGAGGAGGAGGAAGTGGCCGCGAGGTCCTTCACCTTCCCCGATCCCAACCTCGTGGGCAGCCTAGCCTTGCCTTTGAATGTAGTTTCGGCTTGCCAGGCGCAGCCCTCAGGCGCGCGGACCTGCAAGCTTGGCTAGTAGGCGATAAAGAAACAGTAAAACCTGCCAGCTCTCTCGCCAGGAGAACTCCAGGCAAATTTGTGCTGAGATCACACTTGAGAGGAACGCGCTTTCCACTTCCTTGTCCCCGCCGTACTTTCGGGGCCCCCCACCCCAGGGCGATGGCTTTGACTACCGCCGACCTGAGGCCCGGCAGCCCCCAGGGCTCCTCTATCACTCGCGGGCTGGGGATGCTGGGGATGAGGAGGTGGAAAGTGGAGAGCCACCAGTAGCCGGAAGAGGGAGAGGGGCTAGGTGGAGGGTTTGGGTACGGGGAGAGGTAGAGCTAATGAACTGAGACAAAAGGGGGAAGGAAGTTAGCAGATAGGAGAACTGGACCAACTGGACCAATGCAAAAACTTTATTTATATGCATGAGAAATTTCGTTTTATGTGTTTCACGGGTAGGTGGAAGAGAATTGTGTTGAGGAGAAGGCTAAATGTAATGTTGACCCCCTCCGAACCCCCGGTCTTCATAGAAGTGCCCTAAACTCAGCTTCTCTTTCCACCCCTCTTTATTCTCAGAAGGAAAAGGATTTTCTACTCCTTCCGCCCCTCCATTCATTACCCACAGGTTCGGAAAAATGAGGTATAGGAGACATGGAGGTATCTAATAATTAATCTATGGATATAATTGTAAGCTTAAAATATAAGAAGGAACCTATGCTTTAAAAATTAGGTGGACATTAGGACCAAGAAGAAAATTCCCTTCCTTACTCCGGCGCTCATTTCCCCACCTCACCTGTAGTCCTAGTAGAGGGTATTTTCATTCAAAGTTAGGTTGCCTGGAACCACAGGAAAGTGGGAACTGGGAGAAATAGCTCTGTAAAGGAGGAAGATATAATAAGAAATTAAAGAAAGGGTTTTTAAAATCCAGCACAATATTACATAAATCAAAGGGCTAGACTGGTTGATAATTAGCAATTAACTTATAAGGTGATCCTCCCAAAGATTTCATGTGTAGACTTTCCTTGTCTCTCCATTTAAGGGTTGTCATTCTAGATACTTCTGCAGTACAAGTCCTAATGAATTTAAAAATAAAGCCCAGGCCTGAAGGCTTGGTGATATTGACCTAGAAGATGGGTGTGGTCTGATGAGAGAGAAAGATTTTCTACAGTACCTGGGCCCCTGAACAATCAATAAATATTTGTAAGATGAATGAATGATTGATTAAATAAATGAAAGAAGGGAAGGAAGTGAGAAAGGAATCAAATTCCAGAAAACGCTTTACTGTATATTGCAAGGATAAGTCTAAAGTCTTAAAAAGATTTGATTTTCAAATTCTGTGCCCTTACGAGTCATCACATCAATTTCAAACCAGTATGAAACATTCTCTTTTACTATATTTCTGATAGTGATGGTTGTTATTGCCTGTTTTTTATTTTTTGAAGATGGATATGAGGTTATATTAAAATATCTGATTTGTTCTTAACAGTGTCTAAAGAAAAATTGCTCTGAAATGGGAGATAGGTCCCTATTTTTGACCTTTAAAATGGACAATTACAAAAAGTAATAAATGCTTGGTAGTAGTACTAAGTGCTTCCAAGGGTATTCAGACCCTGCCAGTGGCAGTAAAAAACGGGTGACCAACCGGAAAGCAATTCGGCTCCCTATTTGATCATGTAAAACCCATTTACCATCTAACCATTTATTCACCAGATATTCTTGAGCCTGTGCTCTTCTGAGCTCTTGAGACTCAGTGGAGAAGAAAAGAGATAGGGCTCTTGCTCTTTTGAAGCTCACATTCCAGAGGGGAAGACAAAATAATTTCATAGAGTGAAGCGCTCAAATGAAAATTAATCAGGGGCGCCTGGGTGGTGCAGTGGGCTAAGCCTCCGACTCTTGGTTTAGGGTCTGATAGTGATCCTATCCAGCCCCCCAACAGACTCTGGGCTTAGCAGTCTGCTTAAGACCATCTCTCCCTCTTCCTCTGCCCCTCCCACCACCTCCCTAGCCTGCCGGCTGCTCCCCGCCGCCCCCTCCTCCCGTGAGCGTGCACGTGCTCACTCTTTGGCTCTCTCTCAAAAATAAATAAATCTAAAAAAAAGAAAGAGAAGAAAGAAAGAAAGAGAAGAAAGAAAGAAAGAAAGAAAGAAAGAAAGAAAGAAAGAAGGAAAGAAAGAAAGAAAGGAAAATCAGTATGACGTGAAGGGACGGAAGTGTTCATTTAAGCCCTTTTAGGCCACGCAGAGAAAATGACTTCGATTTGAAACCAGAGTAACAAAGAGGCCCCCACATCTTGCAGAAAGTTACAAGAAGCAAGAACAAGTACAAAAGTCTTGGGATAAGAAAAGAGTTTGCAGGAGTAAGGGCAAAAGGCTGTTGTATCCCCAGGTTATAGATAAAAGAGTAACTGACGGTTAAAGAGACAGGCAGGCCAGGTCTTGGCAACTTGGTAATAAAGATATTTGGATTTGATTCTACTTCCCGTGGGGTGGGGGAGTATTAAATGGTCTTTAGCTGGGGAATATTGCATGATAATGCCTAGTAATTCTACAACTAGGAACTTATTCTGAAGATATACTCCCCAAAACATTCTAGATGTAAAAAAAAAAAAAAAGAAAAGAAAAAACATTCTAGATGTATGTATAAGATATTGTTCAGCACTGTTTATAATAACAAAAAACGGAAATAATGGGGAGCTGGTTAACTAAATGATGGTACATTTTATAATGGTATATTATAAATCTTCATTGGATTCTGTAGGTTGTAAAATTGAAAGATTCCAGATATATCTTGAAGGAAAATTTAAAAAGTAAGGCACAGCATATTGTGTATAGTGTTACATTAAGAAAAACATCAACAATTACACTTTTTTTTTTTTCTGGAAAGACAAGAATTTGTTGGTGATGTATGTTTGGAGAAAGACCTGGGAGCAAACTAAGGAGAGTTCCTACTTCCTATTTATACTCTTTGTTTTTCTGAAGTATTTGTGTTTTCTTATGATGTATTTGTATTTCATTAAAAAAAATAAAGTCAACAGGAATTAGTGAGATAAAGAGTCAGTTTTCTATTTTTTAATTTTCTATATCAAAAGATTTCATATGTAGCATAATATTAGAAATAAAACATTCTAAATGGTGACTTTCTAGACTTTTTTAAGGGCCATAGAAGGTTGGGAAAGATGGAGGGTAAGGTTGGGAGGGTGCCCAGCGACACCACTAGGAATCTTTATGAAAAGATTTATTGTGTGTGTTTCTGACCCATAACCAGATAGGTAATTACTATTGAATATAAATAACTGAGGCTCAAAAAGTGACAGTGAATTGATATTTAGTAGTAAAATTTTTAAAAATTAGGCCAGAGAATAAGCTGTATTTGAAAGACAGAAATTTACTGCAAAGATGACTTAATTACTAAGAAAAGATTTGAATTTTAGTACTGACTTTATTTCAGACCTAGCTATCTGAACTTGGGGAAAGTAAATCGATCCTTTAATTCCCTTTTCTATATATAAAATAACAGTACTAGCCTGGATGATCTTCATACCAACTCAAATTTCTCTGGCACAGAAATATGTTAAAATATACACATTGTTTCTGGGACTCTCTAATAATACTAACCTGTTTTTCTAGGGCTCTATTCCTTAGGTGGAATTTAACCAAACTGAATCATTTGAGATCCTCTGAACATCTTAAGTTTTGGCTCTTTTTCTCCCATAATTCCCTCTGTTTGGAATACCATTCCATCACAAACTCCCCATTTCTACCTGCCAAATTCAGTCCACTCTTTGGATATTCATAAGCTACTCCATATTTGAGACCTTTCCTGTTTCTGTTCACAGAGAGAGACGATCTCTCACTCTCTTGCCTTGGACGCTCTTGAAGTTCTCATTAGCACAGCTCTTAAGGCCCTTCTGAGCCATCTGCTTCCATGTAGGAGATTATAAATTTCCTGAAGGGCAGGGACAATGATTTTGTTTTTTGTGTTCACTTGCTCGAACTACTGTAACAAATTACCACAAACCGCCACATTGCCCCAGAGCTGCATAGCTCTGTTTATCCGAGATGTTTTCAAAAAGTTGGACAGCATATTGTTTTGTAAAAGAGAAATGCTCTTTTGTGTTCTTAATATTGCATATTAAAAACTCATCCATAAACGGATAACTGCCATAGTGAAGAAAAATCAATATTTGGTTCCTGGACATTTTCACTTTAGATCTCTCTGAAAATTCTAAATCCTAGGAAGAACGATTTTTTTCTCAAAGACATAAAAGAGGCCAAGAAGCCTTTAGCCAACCCCTAACCGTTTCCTGAGCAAAAGCTGACAGAATAGAGATGGCTTTCCACCTCCTCACAGGTTTTTGGTTGGAACAGGGACGTCGAGGCCCAGGGCTTCCTTAAAGACTCTGGCAGGACTGAGCCCTCTCCCAGGCAGTGGAAGGAACAAGGTGAGCCAGGCCCCACCTTCTGATCTTGCTATCCACTGCCCTCTACTGATGCTTTGGGACATGTAGGGTAGTATCTCCAAGCTCCCTGTCAGAATTCTGAGTTATCTCCTTCTCTTGACCCCGCATTTTGGGGTGGGCCTGGGTTGCTTCAGATCCTTTCGCAAATAGACCTGTCTTAAGAGATCTTATTATACTGACAAATGTTCCTTATTGATCTTGGAGGGAATTGAGGTAAATGTAAAAGACGTTGACTATTTTTTGTAAATAGGAGAAGTGCAAATAATTAGGTAAAAATAGAGTCACACTCCAAAATAGATACATACAAAAGTTTAATTAAATGAGCAGTGAGCACAGCAGTTCAAGAGGAAGAAATCTGACTTAAGAAAATGTAATAAGAGAATGTGACGGGTGCTCACAAGTCCAGGTTTACCCTGGGGTTTTCATAACACTGTGAGCATGTGCCTGCCTCATTGAAGACTTCCTGCCTGGAACCGTCTGAGTCTGCAAGCCAAGACTCTTCACTTTGGTAGTGAATAGCAGAGGGCAAGGCAGGTGCAGGGAATGAGTTTGTCTTGGGGCCGCTGGGGACTCGGAGCCTCTCTGGGAAAGATCAATGGGCTGATGGGCTTCTACCTGTCTTCTGCTTTCTTTATTTCAGATGTACTCTGATACACTTCCCCTAAATACAGTCAATACACAGAATTATTCTGCAGTAGAAAAATTTATTTGAGGTATAAATCAAAACCCGAAGAATGCTATTTGAAAATGAAAGCAGATTTCTCATCGCTATTCAGACCATAGCGCCCTTGGAAACTGGACAACCTGCATGTGACGGGAAACCTCAAGAGCTCACCTCTACATTCTCATTCTGATCTTCCTCTCTCTATATGTGAATATACGTATTAATGAACTGGCTGTGGGAATTTGCATTTACTCCTCATTATCTGTGTTAATAGAAAAAGAAAAGATGCTTCTCTTCTTTGAGTTAGCAAGAAATACCCAAACCCTCTCCTGCTCTCTCTCTGATGTGTCCTGGTTCAAACTCTACAGGAGGCCTCAAGAAAGGCGAGGGTCTCACTGAGTCTCTTTCCCTCCATGAACCAACCTTCACCTGTCAGATCGTCACGGCAGGGCAGGAGACAGTGACTGGGATGACCAGGGAGGTCACTCTCATGTAAGTTTTAAGAGGGCCTTTTACCACCATTGCGACTTGGGGAAGACTTATTAACAGTGAATACCAATTAAACTCCTAAAGACTTATTTTTCAGCCTCTTCCAGGCCAGATAACCTAAAGGGGGAGGAAAAAAAACTTCAAATATTTTTCTTATGAGGAACCCCTGAAGAATATTTCCTTCTGGTTTCAGTACTAAGAATAATTGTGTCATCTCAAGTACTTGGTCTATTAGAAAGACTCCTGTGCGTTGTGTTTTCATTGTTAGAATGCTTGGAGACAAATCTAGGACTTGCCCTTGTACCAAGTATTTAGCTTAATATGATGCACATTTTTGATCTCATTCCTTATAATTTGACCCTTACTTTTTCTTTTACTTGTTTTTATGATCTTGAGGTATTTTATGCATCCTTCTGCTGTGTTTTTTATATAGCAGAATAGGAAAGAAATGGGAGGATATAAGAAAGGCCAGAAGGGAGAAAGAGAGGGAGGGAGGGAGGTCGAGAGGGAGAGAGACCTACGAGCCTTGAGCCTCAAATGAAGGCAGACCAAACCTGATAGGAGATGTCATTTCAGCTGTTTGTTAGAGGAAGGAGACCTTGAGAGGGAAACGTGTGGTATATAGTGGAAAGAGTACTAGACTGTTGTCAGAAGGCCTGAGTTCTTTCCTAGCCCTGCCATTAACTTACTGGGTAATCCTGGCAAAGCCCTTCACCTTTCTGGCCCTTGGATTCTTCCTCTGTGAAATGAAGATAGTGGGTAATGTGATCAGTCAGGTCCCCTCTAGGTCTAATATTTTAATGGTGCTCAGCAGGCAAAGGAAGCAGGGGGGAGGATGACTTTGCAAACTGGCTGGGCTGGGCCAGTCAGACAGCTGTGCTACCCGTGGCCTGACCACCTACGGTTCATGTGCTCTGAGCATGGCAGACATTCACAGGAGCAGATTCCTTTCAACCAATTCAACTCTGACCTAGAGTCTTTCTCAATTAGACTATGTGGAGAATTCTTGTACTTACTCAACTATCTTGAGAAAAATCTTTGAGAGAGATTGGAGGGTGTTTTATGTTGGAAATTAAGATGCCCTTGAAAAAAAAAATGCCATCCAGAAAATAATAGAGTTTCCAAAACGCCAAATGAGTAAAATAGTTCCCAAAACATGGGTTTTCCAAGATCATGCCAATTTATTCATGTCTGACTCTGTTTGAAGTCTCTTTCTAGAGTTTTTAAAGCTGTGAATTTTTTTTAATTAATATTATGTAATAAGAGTTATAAAGTCTAATGACTTATGGGGTGTCATGAATTTGAATGCACTTTCTAATCATTTTGAGTTTTCAAAATTGGCTTTTCAATTGGGATGTAGGGGAAGAAAAAAAATGGGATTATTGGAGATAAGAGAATATGGGATCAGACATAAGCAACAAATGCAACATTGGCTTGAAAAGAGATTTGAAAGTGAGCAAGACTAAGAGAAAAACTTTCAAGAGCTAGAGAAAGATCTGGGGAGATAAGGAAATGAGTGACATAAAGGACATAGTTTGCAGTATTCAGAAAAATTTCAGAAAAACAGAGCCTAGACTCTTATTTTTTTCTATATGGACATGGACATTTCCTGCTTTTGTCTGTCCCCTTCTGGTTACTGCATCCCACTGCTATTTGGGGAACTTTGAGAAGCTCCTTAATTCCACATTGACCCTGTCAGTCATGGGGCAAGCTTCCCTCTCTCCTTCTTCTCTTCAACCACAGGGATAAAGTGAGCATTTGACTCAGGCTGGGTAATCACAGTATTCTAACCCCGGGGCCCAGTTATTGGTCCAGAGGTGGACACAGGCCCAAGCTGAACCACATAAAGTTTTCTTTAGGGTTGCACTGCAAACCTGATTCAATGAACTTTAGCTATCTTCATGATTCCTCTTCAGAGAGAAGCTTGGAGTGACCTAACCCTGCTGACCTGTACATTATGAAAGTCATTTCTGTTAGACATTCAGCCATTCATGGTCCCTGAAGAGCTCCAAGCTAAGTTAAATTGTGATCCCACAGTTTTCAGGTGAGGCTAAAGGGCTTCTGACGTGTCTTTTGGGGATCATTCAGGGTTTCTTATACCTTAAGGGAGTTTTCAGAATGGAGAAAATAAGGTGTAGGGATCAGAGAAAAAATAAAGGTCAAAGAATTCTTATCTGTGAGACACAGTGAAAAGAGAAATTTTGCCAAATGCAAAATAAACTCCTTTAAAATATTGGTAATCAAATCCTTAACTGCCAGTTAAGAGTAATACCCTCAAAAGCTCATAAGACTCTCTACAGGGCACCTGAATTTGAAGTTATTATTATAAGCCCATAAATGGATCAGGAGATCCTTTCACTACCAACACTGGATCAAGTGAAAGGGAGACTAGCAGAATCCTGGAAGTAGCACCTAGAACCTGCCTCTGCCTGAGATTCCGAGAAGGGAAATGGCCCCAGTTTCCCAAGGGAGATTTTTGGTCCTTTCTCTCTGTCCATTAATCTGACTTCTCCTTAGTTTATTTTTTTTTCTCCCTAGTTTGAACATCACCAGTTCCTAGATGTTTCCCGCAAAGATCTGCCGTGCTGAAAGATACAAAACATATAGATAAATCTAATCACAAATAGAGGAATTTGCTGTGAAAATGGTTGATATTGTGAAATGACAAATTAAATCATATTACATAAATTTCCCCTGCACTGTTATTTTTACTTTTAAATACATAGCCTGGGAAATAAATCTCATTTCTAAATTTTCCACCTCCATCTACAGCTTCTGGGATTAAGGACCTCATGGTTCTCCTTTGGACAGATAACCATCTTTTTGTGCTGCTAGCACTGGTGTTAAAAAGGAGGAGGTCTTTAAAAGGAGATGATTCTTTGTCTTCCCACTTAGCACTGACATTCATTCATTCATTCATTCATTCATTTGTTCATTCATAAATCCACTCATGCATACATTTATAACAGACACTCAGTGAAGTCCTGAAGATACTCTTATAACCCCAGAGCCCAGTGGGAGAGATGACAGTTAATTCAACTGTTATAACATAGTGAAGTAAGGACTCTGAGGAGTATATTATGGAGGTTACAAGAAGACAGAGTAGGGATATTTAACAAAGTATGAGCTTTGGGGAAGGCTCCCAAAGGAGATAACAGGAAGTGAGATTTGAAGGACAAGCAGGACCTCTAGCGCAGAAATCCCTTGACAGGGAGGTAGGCGGTGCTATGGAAAAAGCATGATCTTTGGCGTTAGGCTTTATCCTGGCGGGTACCGCTTTCTGATAGTGTTTCTTCGGACGAGTACAAAAACAATAGCTTACTATTTCCCAGACTTGAGTTTAGTGCTTTGTAGGCATGGTCTTTTTTAACCCTCGCAACAGCCCTGTGGTCTAGGTTCTGTTAGAATATTCCCAATTTACAGGCACCTGGGTGGCTCAGTCAGTTAAGTGCCTGCCTTTGGCTCAGGTCATGATTCCAGGTCCTGGGATCTTGTCCCACATTGGGCTCCCTGCTCAATGGGGAGCCTGCTTCTCCCTCTCTACCCCCCACCTTGCCCGTGCTCTATCACACGCTCTCTCTCCCTCTCAAATAAATAAATGAAATCTTAAAAAAAAAAAAAGAATATTCCCAATTTACATGTAAGGAGCAGCAAGAGGGTAAGACATCTTCTCATGCTTCCATAGTTATGGGAGAATTTGGGATGAGGAAGACAGGTAGTCTTGTTAAGAAACAACGCTCTTAACCAACACACAGTTCTTTCTCTTTTATCTCTGTTTCCTTCTCTGAAAATGAGGATTAAATACATAAAAGGCTTGAATGAATGCATTATGTAAAGTGGCTAACACAGCACCTGGAGCAATAGCAGGCGTAGGTTGATGTTATGACCTTTATCTCAGTCTCAGATAGAACAAGTGATAGAAGTGTGAAAGATGATCCAAGCCAGCCACCTCTGTCCTATAAATGAGGAAACACTGAGGCCTGGAGAGGTCAAGTGGCTTTTGCAGAAGCATTTGTTTTCAGAGCCTGTTCATTTAAAAATACTGAAAACCTCACACTGGAAATCACTGGTCCTGGCAACTCAGCAACGTCCCCACCAAGAGAACAGTCTCACTGAGCTTCAGCCATGGTCCAGGAGAGCAACTGTCAGCCTGACAACTTTCATGACCTCAGTAGCCATTCAGTGTGGTTAGATCCGTAAGCTCCACAAACATCACGTTCTTAAAAAAAAAAAAAAAAGAAAGAAAAACAAAAAGCCCACAGTTTTATTGTAAGGCAATATAACATTATAGAGAAAATGTAAAAAAAGAAAAAAGTGGTGGAGGGTACCTCTCATAGGTCTCCCAGCTAACACACTGTTTGCATTCACCACTTACTAGCTGAGTGATCTGGGCAAGTTATCTATCCCTGTGTGTTTCAGTGTTCTCAGCTACAAAAAAGGAATAACAGTGCCTATCTTATATGATTGTTGTGAGGATTCAGTGAGCTAATATGGGTTACCTGGGCATCCGACTCTTGGTTTTAGCTCAGGTCATGATCTCAGGGTTGTGAGATCAAGCCCCAGGTCGGGCTCCGTATTCAGGCTGAGACTGCTGGAGGTTCTTTCCCCCTCCTTCCTCCCACCCCTCCCTCTCCCTGCCCCTCTGCTCCTCCTCACATGAGCCCACACACACACTCTCTCTCTCTCAAATAAATAAATAAAATCTTACAAAAAAATAAATGGGCTAATATTTACAAAAGTGTTTAGGGACCAAGAACATAATAAGCATAATATACATGTTTGCTAAATAATTAAAAATAAAATGCACTAACTCCCTGATGTAGAATAGGGGACATCTGCCCTGAGACTTGAAGGAATTCATTTTCTAGAAAAGCTGGAAAGACATTCCAATTTCTAATTGGGAAAAAAAGCACTTGCAAAGATCCAGAGACATAACGATGCGGAGTGTGATGATGATGTGATCTTCAACCCTCTGTTGAAGATCGGTGATGTCCCAGACCCTCTACTGTATCCTATTTAACCTTGTCAATATCTCCACAATAGAGAGTTTACTATCTCCTGATATATCTCATAATATACTGAAGGGAGCTAAGGGTCAGATAAAATGGTGAGACACAGAAGCAGGCATGCAATATCAAGTCTGACTAAAGTATTTGCCCAGGGTTGGGAAATTTAGCTTTCCCTGAAGTCTTGGAAGCAGGAGGCAGAGTGGTAGGAGGTAAACCAGAAAGTTGGCCAGAAGTCAGATCTTAAAAGACCTTGTGTGTCATTTTGAGGAATTTGGACCTCAGTCTTTATATAATGAGGAGTTACTGAGGAATTTGTTCACCAAGGGGCAAGATAAGTTTTGCATTTTTGAACAATTACAGAATCAGGAACACATTGTGAAGGATGGATTTTTCAAACAATAGGCCACTTTGGCCAAGCAATTGCACTGTTATTGAGTATACCCAAGAGATGTGAAAAGAGGTACTTTTAAACAAAAATTTGTGCAAAAATGTTCACTGCAGCATTATTCATAATAACCCAAAGGTTGAAACAACCCAATGTCTCTCAACTGATGAATGGACAAACAAAATATGGTACATTCATAAAGTAGAATATTATTTGGTGAGGAAAAGGAATGAAGTACTAATACATGCTACATCATAGATGAATCTTGAAAACAGTATGCTAAGTGTAAGAAGCTAGTCACAAAAGATCTCATAGTATGTGATTCTATCTATATGAAGTGCCCAGAATAGGCAAATCTATAGAGGCAGAAATTAGACTGCTAGTTGCCTAGTGCCAGGAAGCACAGGTGTCAGGGTGATAGCTGAAAGGTATGGGGTTTCTTTGGGGGGGGGTGATGGAAATGTTCTATTGATTGTAATGACGACCATACAACTCTGTGACTATACTAAACCCGTTGAAATGTACACTTTAAATGGGTGAATTGTATGGTCTGTTTTATAGCTCAATAAGACTATTACAAAAAGAAAAAAAAGAGACAAGCTGGATACCAGCATTCAGAAAGGGGTGGCAAGGAGCAGGGAACACACATTTTGGATGGACTTATCAAATGACAGACAGAGAATAAAACTTATCACATAGATTATCTCGTTTAATTTAATTCCTACAACATTCTCATACAGTAAGATTTTTTTAAAGTACTCAATTCACAAAAGTGTAAAACTTGGCTCATTGTGACTTCAGAATCTTTGCCCTTGCCATTTTCTGAAGCATAATGCCTCCATGTGGATTCCTCCTACGACAGCTTATTTATTTCTGTCCTCAGCTGGGTTCTTACTTTATTGTTCCTTTCTCTCCCCATTTCTAGTGGGTAGGTGTTTTCAATAATCATTCCAGGTTCCTTTCTAGAGCATTAATCCATTCAAAGAATTTTAATATTCATTCAGACTTTAGTGTTCAAATCTAGCTGAAACTCTCTGATACTCTGCTAAAAGGGGTTTTTGTATATTCATTTTCTTACAGTTTTCAAATTACTTTCCATTGTCCTACATATGAATGGGTTTAACATTCTTTGATCACACTTCTTTCCTTCCAGATTATAAGTGCCATCAGAGGTAAAATAATTAGAAATAGTCACAATGCAGTGTAAGTGGGTAAGAAGTGGGTAGTAGGGGTTAAAATAGGTTGCTTTCTCACTTACTATGTGCCAGGCACATAAATTCTTTATACATGTTATCTCAGATAGGAGCTCAATGAATATATATTTATGGGAATGAATGTTGTATCTGAAGAAATGCAGGGGGCCTTGGGTGACTTTATGTAGCAGATGATGTTTGAGCTGAGTCACTGAGAATTGGTAAAAATTTTATGTAGGTAATGATGGAGAAGTGCATTATAGACCAAGGCACACTTTTGGGGAGGAACTGAGGTCAAGATCATTGGCATAAGATAAACCTGAATTCAATTCCTGCCTGAGCCTCTCACTAACCACGTTATCTCTGGAACTCCTAAACTCCTCCAGGATTCCGTGTTCTCAGCTATTATAGAAGATGACAGAACCTATCTTTTAGGGGTATTGTATAAAGAGTTTAGAACAGTACCAGGCAAAAAATTCCAAGTGTATAAAATTCTAAGTGCATTCAAAGCCTCGATTTAGATTTTTTAGATTTATTCTCTTGCTTGTAAAAGACCTTAGTGGTTAGGGAACAAATGGCCTTGGGAAACAGACCCATTATTACACTTACCTATTTTGAGCAGCTAGAGAAGACTCCGCTGTTTGCTTCTATTATTTCCACGCATAGCAATTGTCTGGGAAGAATGGATTAAGGGTAGAGATGGGGTAAGACAAAACAAGAGCTGGTAAGGTGAGAGGCTCTGTTTGTCATGTTAAGGGATTATGCCTCCATTCTTTAAAATTGACTCAAAAACACAAATGCCTCTAGGGACCAGGATTGGGTAATGAATGAATGAAGCAGGTTATTAGAAAATGGTATTATATTGACTCAGACACACGTTGTGTGCATATCTTCGCTTCTGAAAGAAATCTAGTTTTTTCCATTTTTTAACTTTCTGAATTCATTGACATTTCAAGTCTATCTTTTGCTTTCCCAGTTAACATATAACATGGGTATAAGACTATTTCACTTGTCTCTTAATTCTATGGAAAGAACACCACGAAAGTAATGACAAATGGCAGCTGATGCTTGGCCTCAGTGTGGACAGACAATAAGTCCTGGTGGGGATTGTGTTGAACTTGAGAATTAGGTCCCATCTAAAGAAGGCAGTAGCTGTGGCCAACTGTGTGGCCTTGTTTGAATGCAGATCCCGTGTTGCCAGATCTTTAATGTCCTAAGAAAAAGTTAAGTATGTTTGTGTATGTCGGTGTGTGACACGTTACGATTTTTCAACATTGGTCAGAAATTAATTTTCTTTTCAAACGAATCATTTTTGAGGCAAAACAAAATGCGTCTCTGGTCCAGATTTGACCCGAGGGGCACCAGTTTGCAATCGGTGGGAAAGCAGCTTGAGGTGAGGGTCACAAGATCAGACTTGGGTTCCTGAAAAAGCCCTCAGAGAGCAAATTAGAGACTGGACTGGGGACTAGAAAAGAAATTTTATAGTTGGAGAGAAAAATGTTGAAGGCTAACCAAGCTCATGACAATGTAGAGAAGAGAGCATAGGCTTGAGGGAAGACCCTGAGGTGGAATGTTTAGGACTTGTGACTCTTTGGAAAGAAAGAGAACAGGTCATCACCAATGATTCCCCAGGTTTCTGTTCTGAAGAGTGCCATTAGCTAAGCCACAGCTATGAATAGACTGATACGCTTTTTCCACGCACAGCATGGTATTGGGAGAGTGGGCCTTGGGAAAGGCGCATTTGGGGAGATGGCGAAGGTTCAGAACTTAATCTTTCCTGTACTGGGGGATCAGGAAGGATTTCCCAGAAGAGAAGCTTCTAAGCTAAGAGCTGGAGGGTGAGCTGGAGCCCTAGTCCCTTTGTCATGGCTGCCCATCTCTGTCCTCTATTCTTTGCCTTTCCTGTCCTGCCCTCTGGGCACCTGGTGACTGAGCACCTAGCACTCGTGCTGTACCTGGGACTGACTCATAATTCCCTCAGGAAGCTACATGCAAGAACAGCCCCAGACCCCTGCCATACAGCCTCGCCGTGCATCCGGGGAGGGC
The DNA here is from genome assembly GCF_002007445.2 of Ailuropoda melanoleuca. Lineage (NCBI taxonomy): Eukaryota > Metazoa > Chordata > Mammalia > Carnivora > Ursidae > Ailuropoda > Ailuropoda melanoleuca. Next base: position 21,882,968 of record NC_048228.1, on the reverse strand, counting down.
CTGGAAAAGTCAATCCTCTGGGGATCTCATAGGTTAGCACTTTATGAAACAGCTCAGCCTGTTAGTTCCTCTATTCTCACTCAGGACTTAGCAGCCTAACTGACTTGTCTCTCCACACCTCCTTTCTCTGATATTGTGAAGTTCTTTTGTACCTAGCTGTGTTTTCATGGGTCATCGAAGATGAGGACTTTCTGCTCATGGAGCCTTCCCCTTGATGACCAGTAGAAGACATTTATCCCCTTCTCATCTGCAAGTCACTGGGAGCAATGTCACTCTTCAACCCAAATGAGCTCAGAGCTCAGAGAGCACACAGGTCTAAACCCTGAAGAAAGTAGCTTCATTTTAGCAAACTTCTTTTGCAGTGTGGCAGAATGAGGAAGTTCTCGAGTGACCCTGACTTTATATGATTCTTCTCTGACTTGAAAACTACCTAGATTTCAGCCATGTAATTCATCCATGTCTAAGGACACAACCCTTTACCTTGGGTGACTGTAAGGCAAAGTAATTTTGGTAGGAAGAAGGTGGGCTGACGAGGTCCCAAGGGCTTCTGGTTTGGGCTAATTGCCACACAGAACAGTAGACATGGCTTCAAGCACTGCATTCTTAATATGTCATGACATCATGCTAAGCAACTGGCCCTCGTTATGTCAGTCACCTTGCTGTATTATCTCTATTTCACAAGATGAGAATAGTAATGTTTAAAATGATGAGTAAATTGCCCAAAGACATAAACTTATAAAGTGTGATGTGCAGGATTCGAACTCAAGACCATCATGATCAAAAGACTGTTTTGGGTTTTTTTTAAAGATTTTATTTATTTATTTGACAGAGAGAGAGAGACAGCCAGCGAGAGAGGGAACACAGCAGGGGAGTGAGAGAGGAAGAAGCAGGCTCATAGCGGAGGAGCCTGATGTGGGGCTCGATCCCAGAACGCCAGGATCATGCCCTGAGCCGAAGGCAGATGCCCAACGACTGAGTCACCCAGGCGCCCCAAAAGACTGTTTTATTTCTTCCATAACAACATGCATGCTAAGACTGTATGCCTCATGTACTTATTTATATTCACTCCTTTAACATTCACAGAGTATCTGCCAACTGTGGAGAACTGTCCTAGATGCTGGTATTTTGGAAATAAAGAAATTCATCTGGCTGGATCTGGGTGATTTATTATTGAATCCCCTCAAACAGGAAGACCAGTGTTTGCCAAACATTTTATTGTGCTTTTTTATCAGTTAAGAAAAAATTAGTGATCTTCCCCCATATATATTTCTTTTTTGAAAATTATATACATGTATTACTGGTATATATTATGTATATTTTATAAAACATTAGATAAATTAAAATTGAAAACAATGAAGAAAAATACAAATTAAAAAAATTTAAGTTGAAGTTTTAATATTTTCTTCATGCACATCAAACAGGTATTCTATACCTCAGTTTGGAAATCGTTGAACCAGAATAGAAAGTCCATAATATTTCTATATTACTCTTGAGGAATTCATGATCCTGTTGGTATATGCATTGTGGTACCTTTTATTTGAGAAAGCCCCTAGGGTCTCCTAGAAGACTCAGGAAAGAATTGATGAAACAGGTGACATTTGTCCTGAACTGTGAAGAATGAGTAAGAGTGATGGCTAGTGGAAAAGAGAAAGTTCATTTCACTCAGAAAGAATGTCAGGGACGACATCACGCATTTGTGAAAGCCTAGTGTATGGGGAAGGGATAAAAAATGTGGTGTGTAACTAGAACAATGGGTGTGGAGGAAAAATAAAGCTGGTGAGGTAGCTGGGATCAGATGATCAAGGGTTGTTTATGCCATGCTGAGGTCTTGGACATTACACCTTAGGTAACAGGGAACCACTGAGTAAGTAGAGAGAATTGGGAAACTATTGCCATGATTTGGGAAAAACATAGTAAAGGCAGGAACAAAGGAAGTGGCCATGGGATGGGTGGAGGAGATAGATTCAGGAACTGTAACTGAGTTCAGTTAGAAAGAACTTCATTATTCAATAGGTGTGGGCACGAGGAAGAGGGAGACATTGAGGAAGAAACCAGGGTTTCTGTTAGGAGTGGAGTGGAAAATGACTCCTGTGGCTGAGACAAGAAGCCTTTGTTCCAGTTTTCAGGGATCAGTGTGGTAGAGTACACAGCCTCTGGAACAGAATAACCTAAATCAAACACCTTGCTGAGTCGCTGTCTACCTCGTGTGATCTTAGTCAATGTGTTATCTCTCTGATCCACACTCTTCTGGTCTGTACAATTGGCATACTCTGGTGCTCTGTGGCCACATGTCAGTGGAGAAAAATTGCTATAAGCAGCTGAGCTAGTGGGCTCTGATATTTCGGTACTTGTAAGACTTGTCTTGGCTGCTGTAGCAAATTACCATCAATTTGGTGGCTTCGAACAGAAATTTATTCTTTCACAGGTCTAGAGGCCAGAAGTCCAAAATCAGTATCACTGGGACACGGTCAAGGAGTCAACAGGGCAGGGCCATGCTCCCTTGGAGGATACAGAGGAAAAATCTGTCCCTTGGTTTCTCCTGCTTTTGATGGCTGCAGGCATTTCTTGGCCCCTGGGAGCACGACTCCAACCTTCAAAACCAACATCTTCAAATCTCTATTTGCTCGGACTAGCATCACCTTCTCCTCTGTGTATCTGTGTGAAATCTCCCTGTGTCTCCCTCATATAAGGATACATGGGATTACATTCTGGGCCCACCTGGATAAACCAGGATAATCTCTCCATCTCAAAACCCTTAATTTAATCACATCTACAAAGACTTCTGCCATAGAAGGTAATATTTACAGGTTCTAGGGATGAGGACCTGTTATCCTTGGGTGGCCATTATTCAGTCTACAGTAGCATTTTATTTAGCATTTTAGAGTTTTCTGATTTTATGTGATGCAAGCCAAAGTGAATTTCTTCCTGCATTGACTTTTTCCCCATGGGAAAGAATGAATAAGCTTGGGGGAGGTAAAGGTTTGGAGACACTTTCCTTTAAGATCGAATGAGCCCTACACATGTCAGATCCTTTTTCTTCCCTCCTTGTAATATCAAACAGTTGGAAATTTGGCATTGTGTAGCTATAGGTCGTGAATAAGTGGAAACTCTATGCTGAATCATTTCATTGATATTCAAAGTTGCCAGGTAATACTACCTGCATTTCTTCTGCTTTCAGTAGAATAGATTTACTTAAAATAATTTATTTCCCAAAGGGAGTAGCTTCCATTTTTCTGGCACTGTATAATTTCAGAATGTACAAATATATAAGGACTGTGACACAGTGACTATGATAGATGACTGAAGAATGGCCTGTCAGTCACAGTCTACTCTCCATTTAAAATACCTTTATGTAAACTGGAGGTTGGAAAGCAAAAACTATGTTGACCACTCTTCTTTGCATCTATAATCTGGATGCAAATTGTGTTTTGTCTATTAGATGCAGTCATGACACATTTGGAAGGAGGAAGGTTGTAAAGAAAAACTGTTTCTCCCTACTCTACACTTTACTTTCAATACTTTTCATACTGCACGTGTAGGTTTTTCTGCAATAAGAGTTTTCTAATTCTGTGTAGACATCAACTGGGTGTCCTACAATTAAATTCAACTTTGACACTATCTACACTATGTACCTGGACATACTGTCAGATCCCGCAGGTGAAGGAAGGGCTCAGTCACACAAGACTCTGCACCTCTCACCAGTTCAGACGCCAATCTGAAATCAAATCCAGGTTATTCCCTGTGCTTCTGGCCTACCAGCTACAAATTGGAGGTTCCCACAACCCTCTCCTTAGGTTCAACAGTATGCTACTGTGGCTCACAGAATGGAGGAAAGCAATTTACTTACTAGATTACTGGTGTATCATAGAGGATTCAAATCAGGAACAGCTCAATGGAACAGATGGAACTGGACAAGGCATAGGGGCAGGGCACAGAGTTTCCCTGGAAGGGTAGGGGGTGGGGCTGAAAATTCCAACAGTCGGAGCACGGGGTTGGTTCCCTTGGCAACCAGCCTTTACCCTTAGGCTATTCAAAAGGTGCCTCATTAATATAAACTCAGGTGTGATTGAAAGGGGCTTATTATGAATAATAAAAGATACCTTTACCACCTTTATCACTAAGGAAATTCCAAGGGTTTTAGGAGCTCTGTGCCAGGAATGAGGACAAAAACCATGTATTTCTTATTATGAAACAGTATTACAAAGTTACCTGGAGGCCATCATCCTGCCCTTTCTGGCTCTTTTCTTAGAGCTAGCAGATTTTTCTGGAACGGTTTTCCAGTGTCTATTCTTCGGCTTCCTGGGTGTGTATGCATTTGTGGCAGAGGCAGGAACAGTAGTGGCAATGATTTGACTCCAGTATCCCCATTCCTGGGTCACAGCTGTAGTGTGCGCTTGGCTCAATAATTCCCGTGGTGGCCTCAGAGACTGCACCTCTTCCAGCACTTCCACTCTGTCGTGTTCAAGGACTCGTTCTTGGAGACAGCCTAGAACCCTCTACATGAACCTTTCCAACGATTTTTGTCAGTACCTAATATCCTGTATTCGATTCCTTTCTGCTTAAAATACTTAGAGTTGGTTGGGTGTGTGTTCCACGAAACACCGACAGCCACAGTTGTCAAGGAACACAGAAGTGCACAGAGACCAGCCCTATTTCAGGATTCTGCAACCTTAGCCTTCATTTTTAGGAAACATGATTTCATTCCCTCCCACCATATGTCCACCATTTTCTTTTCATTTATAAAGCTTCAAGTAAAATATAGGATATAAATATATGATGTATAATTTCTAATGTCCCAAGGGTAAAATCCTTGGTTTTTCCCCTCTAAAACATGTAATAAGATAATCCTCAAGAAAAAAAGAAAACACATAATAAAGAAGAAAATATATATTGTGGTTATTATATATTATGTGTGGGATTATGTGTTAGCTAAAGCCAGGCCAAATGTTAACTTTATCAAAGCTGAGATGGCTTGTTCATTAATTTGATTTATCAGCTGATGCTTGAAATGGTAATTGTTGGCTTTAATAAAAATATTGCAGTTTTCTGATGCTTAGTGAAATAAATCAATCAGAGAAAGTTGATTATCATATAGCTTCACTCATGTGTCAAATATAAAAAACATCTCAGAGGATCATAGGGGAAGGGAGGGAAAACTGAATGGGAAGTCATCAGAGAGGGAGACAAACCATGAGAGACTCTTTACTATAGGAAACAACCTGAGGATTCCTGGAGGGGAGAAGGGAGGGAGATAGGGTAATTGGGTGATGGGTATTAAGGAGGGCATGTGATGTGATGAGCACAGATGAGATATTGAACACCACATCTGAAAGTAATCATGTACTATATGCTGGCTAATTGAATCTAAATAATAATAAAAAGAAGTATATGAGAAGCTCCGATAGATCATAAAGAGAAATGCTTCCTATCTTAGACCTTGAGCCCGAGGCTTGCTTCTCGTTCTTTAAAAGGAAGACTCAGGAGTTACAGAGCCGATGGGAGATGTGTTAGTGGCAAATGGAGATTGTCTACCTAATTAGAAGAAATGAAAGAGATTGGAAAAAAAAATCTCACCATGGGATCCAAAGTTATTTGGCTCTATGTCAGTGTCCCAAAAATGTAATTTCAAATACCTAAGACTGTGTTTTTCAAAGCTTTTTTTTTTTTAGCCATGATACACTGGAGAAATGGGCTGTATGTCACAAACTGTGCGTGTGCACCCATGCACACACGCCTATATGTAAATACTTACCTTTACCAAGAAAAACAAATATTGCAGTTTTCTGGTTATTCTATGATACAGCAGACCAATTCACTAAATATTAAAAATATTCTGTAGCTAATAAGTAGCAGAGGAGTTTCAAATCTGGTCTTAATCAGCATTGGCTTTGAAATATGCAAAGTAATTTAAGGGTCTCTAGGAAGTTTCCTCTACCGCAAAGGATTTTCATCAACATTTTCAGAAGCATCACCTATAATAATTAATTACTTTATGCTAAGCTTTATTCTTTAAGTATTATATTGGAGCATGGGGGCTGGTGGGGGGGGTCAACTCTATGTAGATTTATGTTGAGATGCTAGTTCAGTTCAGGTAAGACTGGGCTCTGATTATTCCTTAATGAGTAATACGGTATTTATACCAGTTTGAACCTAAAGTTGGATATGAAAGCTAACCATCAATGCAGAGCAGGGGTCCTAGAGGCAGGTGGGCATCTTTTACTAAAGCAGATTTGATTGATAGATATTAAAACTAGAGAATACAAGTGTCCATGGTAAAGACACAAAATGTGCTTATTGCTGGTTTGTAAGCTCTTTGGTTTCAAGTACATTCTGAAACTGGCCCTTGTATTCAGAGGGCATGGAAAGACCGAAGAAAGAGGCAAGCCACTCCATGTTGGCAAGTTACAGGTTTAAAAAGCAAAGGAACTTATATACAAGGGTTATCTTGGGCATAGCAAGGTGAGTGGATTTCTACATACTGTCCCCACAACCACTAAATCTTAAATGTTTGTATAGAGCCCTCAACTGGCTTCAGTCACATATGCTGTCCAGGTGGTCTCAACACCACATTGTTCGCAAGGCTAAGTCCTTGGAGCAGCCTCTGTGAGCAGGGAAGGCAAGCAATACACACATTCCAAGGACAGGAGAGGAGATGAGGTGCCTCCAATTGCCAGGGCCCCGCTCACTGGTTAACTGGTGGTCATGACTTCTCAATGAGCTCCCCCAACAAATATATATTAGATGTCCAAGAAATACTAAATAAATATACTCTGATGAGAAGAAGATGAAGAATATGTTCAAGGAAGAAAGACAATATTGACCTAATAATTATAAGGAAAAAAAGGATATGGAAGAAAGCTAAAAGAAATAAAAAGACTCTTCACTATAGAGTACAAACTGATGGTTACCAGAGGGGAGGGGCGTGAGGAATGGCTAAAATAGGGCATGGGGATTAAGGAGTGCGTTTCTCATGTGAGCACAGGGTGATGTATGGAAGTCTTGAATCACTATATTGTACGCCTGCAACTGCTATAACACTGTATGTTAACATAATGGAATTAAAATAAAAACTTTAAAAAAGAAATAAAAAGATAAATTTTATAGGAAAAGTGCCATTCTGTGCAGGGTAGATAAGAAGTAAACAAGT
>NC_048228.1:21839842-21869815 GCF_002007445.2 Ailuropoda melanoleuca | reverse complement strand
AAAAAAAAAGAAGTAAACAAGATTCTTGTTCTCAACAAGTTTACAATCTAAGATGGGAGAGAGATAAGAACCTTTGAAATACAATTCAACAAATGAAATATGCTATGAGAACAATATAAATATGTACTCTGAGAGCACAGATGGGAGAGCAATCCCTCATTTGTGGACGAAAAGTTTGAGTTAGACTTTTTCTTAGGTCGGGCTCTCTCAGAAGCTGACTCTGAGGCAAGCATTTGAGAAGCAATTTTAGGAAGCACTGAAAGGGGAATGGGAAATGAGTCAGGGAATGGAAGAAAGCCAATGTGTATAAGGAACAATTAGAGTTCAATCCCACAGGGGACCACTGGGAAACAGTGAACTGTATACTCCCAGTTGTCCCATCTGGGGAGTGAAGTGTTGCAGTATTGATCCCCAACTGTTCACCATTGATTAAGGGTTGCTTCCAGAATTTTCAACTCATCTGGCCTTCTCCTCAAGTTGGGCATACATCTGTGGTTTGACAGTCATAGGTTCTAAGGGATGTAGATGGGGCAACAAGAACATCTCCTGCCGTGTTGTATAGGGATTCCACAGATGAAGACAATTTGTTGAATAACATAGCTGGACAGGTGGATGAATGAATGAATGGGTGGATGGGTTGGTGGGATGGATAGAAAGGAACACTTATGTGAGATAAAAACAGAAATGAAACAACTGAAATGGAAATAATATTGTGGACTTTTGAACTTAAGTTTTTTCTTTATTATAGAGGAGATCTTTATGTATGAGTATTAACCATTTTTTTGTTATATATACTGCAAACATTTTTTTCCAAGTTATCATTATCTTAACTTTCCCTAAGCTGGCTTTAGGCATTATTGGTTATTCTATTATATTTTATTTCAATTAGTAATTTTTTATAATGATTACAGACTAAAATATTCTAGGTGTATTAGGCTAAATAAAATACATTATTAATATTATTTTTACCTGATTCTTTTTAATTTTTAAATGTGGCCACTAGAAAGTTTTAAATTACACATGTGGTTCACATCACATTTCTATTGGACACTGGATTGCTAGTGGAACACTGTACTCAAATCTTAAAGTAGGCTTATGCTCCTCATTTTCAGGGTAACAGATACATCAAAATTAACAATAAAGTAAAAACGGATGGTACCTGTGACATGGACTAAGAGCCACATCTCTGTGTCCAGCTCAAGAATTATATTTGCCGGGTAGTCATGAGACTAAATTTTGGTCTAGGAGATGTAATTGGAAGTGTTGTGTGTGTGAAACCCTGTATTCAGGATTGGGTGACTTTTCTAAGAGAAATATTGGGGACGGGGTGGTGTTGGTTTCATTTTTTTTTTTCACCTAAAGTGGGTATGTGTGCGTGAGGGGGGTAGCCTATTTTTTGAAATATTTTTGTTTTTGTTTTTCTATTATCATTTCCTTTTAGCCTTGAATTTTTATTAAATTTCCTCCTGACTTAAACATCTTTTTTAAAAAAATTATGTTATGTTAGTCGCCATACAATACTTCATTAGTTTTTGATGTGGTGTTCCACGATTCATTGTGTATAACACCCAGTGCTAAGCATCTTGTTTTTAATCTGGAAATTTGAAATCTCGGTACTTCATGTTAACCCTAATTTTTCCAAAGAGTTCAAATAACTTTGATACCAGAACATGGTAAAAATTTGCAGCCGTTTCAAGTGGCTGGTGGGCTTTTTATTTATCATTAACTGGTACCATTAAATGTTCTGAGAAGTGAATGTAAAATGTAAAAAGTATAGGGTTTGTGTTTTTTTTTTATATAACAATAAACTTTCAAAGAGAACCCCCCCCCCAATTGACTTCCAAGAAGTCTCTTTAAATTGGAGGTGGTTTGAAAGTCTTTCTCCCCATCCTCCATCCTATTGCCTGGAATGTGGATACAATGGCTGATGCTCTAACGGTCACCTTGGGCAATGAATTTGAAGGTCACAATTTAGACATGGCAGGGCGGTGAGCTTGAAAGATTCCTGACCTACCACCAAATTTCTTCTGCTTGAGAGAGGAAATATCTTTCTATGGTGTTTGAGTTGGTGTTATTTTTGGATTTTCCATTAAACGTCCTGATTAGAAACTGACCTCGGAGTTGTTTGGGATGGACTCTATCAGCAAAGACAGCTTCCTCTGCAGCATCTATGAGTCTTCTGAGGTCCTCTGAGGTCCCATCCTGAAACCCATTTCAGTCTCTTTAGGGATTAATTCTTCTACCAGTAAGCTGTCCAGTGCAAGGAACAGTAGAATCTCTCATGTCACCCTGTCTCTTGCTGTCATGGTGCTGGTGTCCAACCTGGTGCCTCCAAGCACGGTAGAGGGAGGCGGGAAGAGGGGCAGGAGGACAGACTTTATTGGCTTTTTAAAATTAAATTCAAGAGTTGCTGTTCGTGAAGAAGAAAAGAAATCCAAAAGCAATGAAGAAATAAACGGGAGGCTGTCTCATTTTGGGGGCTTACTATGAAAGATCCGTTTCTATGAATGTACTTGATTTGATAATTTGCTTTTATCAATTTAGACTGTATACAATTTTTTTTTTTTTTAAAGATTTTATTCATTTATTTGACAGAGAGAGAGAGAGACAGGCAGCGAGAGAGGGAACACAAGCAGGGGGAGTGGGAGAGGAAGAAGCAGGCTCATAGCAGAGGAGCCCGACGTGGGGCTCAATCCCACAATGCCGGGATCACGCCCTGAGCCGAAGGCAGACGCTTAACCGCCGTGCCACCCAGGCGCCCCTAGACTGTATACAATTTTATGTATATGATTCAGAAGGATTTCTGTACCTGGAGAACTGTAACCACATAAATTGTACACTCTTCTGCCTTTTTCTCTCCCAGTGTAAATAAAGCATCTATTTAATATAATCCAATGTTCAAAAGTACTTTTCCAATTCCTTTCTACCTGCATGCCATTTTTGTAATGTGAATAGATATACTATGATGTATCCTTCTATGTGATTTAAAAATACGATACTTGGTTTCACACCTGGTCTGTTGATAGTCTTGAATTCAGTAGAATTCCAAGCAGAAATTCTACACTATAAAAACATTGTTCTAGCAGGTAATACCAGTAAAGAGGAAATAGATATCTTCTTATAGCTTGCAGCTGCTCGTATGGAAAGTCTTTTAAATAGCGCTGATATACTAAGACTAATTAAGACTTTCATAATCTAGGCATTCTGGGTTCCCCACAATCCTATTAGCTAATAATTTTACCCAAGTTTCCAGTGACTTGATTACTTATTTTTCTTTATGATCATTTTGTCCTTTCACTAGGGTTTACCTTTTTGTCACTAAATATGGATTCATAATCTATTTACTCTTTTGTGAAATAGGAATAATACTTCTCCCAAAGATTTGATGAGAATAAAAACTGTAAAAGTTATGTTGCCTGAATATTTTTGAAAATCTGTGTATGATTGTAGTCTTTCTCCCATGCCTGTCTCACCATTTTATGTGGGGCGTGGTGGTGGGAGCAGCTAGCTGGTCCCTTTAGTGCACAGGTCTTTGCATGGAGAGGAGCTGGACTCCAAGAAGTGTACTCAGGACCCTAAACTGAATTTACCTGATGAGATTCTGGACTTTCCGCTGGTGCTATCATGGAATGAGACTTTTGGAAACCTTGGAAAGGAGTGAGTGTATTTTTTCGAGGAGGGATGTATAGAAGGCATCCTGTGGTGATTTTTAAATATGTTCACAAAGGCTTAGCTACTCTTCTTTCTTAAGAGATGGAGTTTAATTTTCCTCTCCTTGAATAGGGTTTGGACTTGTTGGCTGTCTTCTAATGAATATGGTAAAGCAAAAGTGACAGTATATAATTTTGGAGACGAGGTCATAAGGGCATTGAGAATTCCTTTGGGCTTTCTGCCACAGGGAGACGTTAGCTGCCATGCCATGACAATACTCAGGCAGCCTATGTGAAGGCTCTACATGGCAACGGACTGAGGCGTACTGTCAACAGAATTCGAGCAACTGAGGCTCCCTGTCAAAAGTTTCGTGAGGACGCCATCTTGGGAGCAGCTCTTCTGGCTCCAGTAAAACTTTTTTATGGCAGCCCCTGCCAACATCCTGACTACAGCCACGTGAAACACTCTGAGTCAGAACCACCTAGCTAAGACTCTTCAAATTCCCGATCACAGAAATTAGAAGATAATAACTGTCATTTTATTATTTATTTTTAAATTTTTATTTATTTATTTGAGAGAGAGAGCATGCGCATGCCTGCACACACACACATGAGTGGCGGGAGAGGAAGAGGGAGAGAGAGAAGCAGACTCACTGCTGAACTAGGAGTCCCATGACCCTGGCCTTGATCCCAGGACCCTGGGATCATAACCTGAGCCAAAGGCAGATACTTAACCAACCGAGCCATCCAGGAACCCCAAGATAATAACTGTCATTTTAAACCATGAAGTTTGGGTATAATATGTTACACAGCAATAGATAATTAATACAGTGATATAGGGGTGATATATCAGTTCAATGTGGCCACAAGTATGCTGTGCAACTGACAGTTATGGAATCTCAGTGGCATATAACAGTAAGCATTTATTATGGGCCGGTTGGGGTTCAGCTGATCTGGGCTGGGTTCAAGAAGGTGGTTCTGGGGGTGCCTGGGTGACTCAGTCGTTAAGTGCCTGCCTTTGGCTCAGGGTGTGATCCCGGCATTCTGGGATTGAGCCCCACATCAGGCTCCTCTGCTGGGAGCCTGCTTCTTCCTCTCCCACTCCCCCTGCTTGTGTTCCTTCTCTCGCTGGCTGTCTCTCTCTCTCTGTCAAATAAATAAATAAAATCTTAAAAAAAAAAAAAAAAGAAGGTGGTTCTGTTGTCTCAGCCAGGCTTGTTCTTGGGTCTGGGGTGAGCAGGGAGTCATCCTTGGGATTTTCTCATTCTCTCCGTGAACCACCAGGCTATTCCAGGCATGTTCTTCTTCAAGGTGTAAGAGGGCAAGCCTAATCCTTCATACGACTTAGCGACTTTGGACATGTCCCATCCACCATCACTGCATAAACTTAAGCAAGTCACATGCTGGCCCCAAAGTTGGGAGTGGGGGAAAAATACACTTCACCTTAGAAAAGAGAAGAGCTGCCCAGTTCCATGACAAAGGGTGTGGATATCAAGAAGAATGAAAACGTGGGGATAATAAGGCCATCTACCACAAGTGAGGTGAAGGGAGCAAGTTTTATAGCAAATTGGAAATGGTTTGAGAGGAGTAAGAACCAGACAAGACTGCATGGTATGAAAAGGAGGGCTGATGCTGTTTTCACTAACAATGAAGGCACAGGGGTCTGCAGTGGGTCTGGGAAAGCCACTGGTGAAGGTGGTCATACTGCAAAAAAATCCACAATCTTGCTGAAACAGATACTGTCTTGTACATTTATTTCACAGATGAGAAAAAAAAAAAAGACACACCACTTCCAAAGATAAGCTAACACGTTTAGGTAGAAATTATAAAGGTGATGTTGAGCTCAATTTATGCTGGTGAGCCCCTTGCAAATTCCAGCACCCTCAGAGTGTGCGTTATCATGAGAAAAGGGAATGAAAACAGATATCCATTTTGAGTTTCGTTTGCACTAGACGTGTCTTAATTTTTTTTTAATGACCAAGTTTGGAGTTTCATGCTCAAATATCTTTTTATTGAACATAAACATCTGTTAGTTTTATTTGGGGGAAATATACTTGGAACAATGTAGTATTACTCAAATACATCCATATATATATGACTAAGCAGTCCTTGAGGTTTCAGATAAAGTGATGCAGTTTACAAGCTGAACAGTTTAGGGAAGATTATATATTCAAGTGTCCAAATTTAGCTTTTTTCCTTAATTCAAGTGAAATCTAAACAAATCCTTTTTTGGCCTGTGGCAGTCAGCATAAACATAGGTACTTGATCTGTCAAGTGGAGCAAACAAAAAGCGTGTTATAATTAAAAAAAAAAAAAAAGAAAAGAGGAAAGGACAGGAGAATCCTCAGGTTAAGTTCTGAGCTTGCCCATTTATTTCCATTTTACTCTTTCCATTTCAGTTCTCCGATCTGAAAAATAGGCATTGTGTTATACCTACTGTTGTTTTGTTGTTGTTATGCAAAATATGTTTGGACAATGACCTGCACGAGAGTTATTCAGAGATTTGGAATAGATTATTTTCCTGTTGCCTTCCTACAATAAACTGTCATCATTGAGTGCAGTAGGATTGATCCAGTCTGCTACAGCTGGGAAGCTTGAGATTGGTCCTCAAGATGACTCATCCCACATCTCATCCGTAAGAACCTGTTTTCTCTCTCAATACTCAGACCCATTTTTAAAAATTTCCTACTGATATTTTTTTCTTTGTACTAACCGGAGATGAACAAATTCAAAGAGGTAGTGAGTTCTACAATAATGAGTTACCTCTACAAAGGGCTCTTTTATCTACAGTAAAGATTTTATCCTCAAAATTTCAAAATGAGCTGGAAAAAACACTCCAGAGTATTAGGCAAAATTTATTATAGTATTAAAATTATGCAATTGTTTTCCCCAACTGAATTCGTAATATTCTAGATTGTACTTACATTATTTTCTACCTTAAAAAAGTGTGCTTAAAAAAAAGATGGAATAGAGGCCAGGGGAGGAGTATCCATATTAGTACCAAAAATGCTTACTCTGCTATTTCTTTAAACATTAGGTCCAAATGTCCCTTTCTGAAACCAACGTAGCCTCTGTCCCACAGTTTTCTACTGTTATTGAACAGATTTCCTTGCATCAGAATATCTAAGGGGAGAGAAATGGCCTTTGGCAAAGGAATCACTAGCAGTTATTTATTTATTTTAGAGAGAGAGTGAGCGAGCAAGCATGGGGAGGGGCAGAGGGAGAGAGGAACTCTAGCAGACTCCTTACTGAGCTCAGAGCCCGATGTGGGGCTTGATCTCAAGACCCTGAGATCACAGCCTGAACCAAAACCAAGAGTCAGAGGCTCAAACGACTGCCCGGCGCTAGCAGTTTTGAGTGGCCTCTCTGAATCTAACAGGGAAGATTTAGAATTTCTTGTTTCATGTAACCATGTCACTTGGTGGTTTAACTTCTGTGTTTATTTATTTTTTTTTAAAGATTTTATTTATTTATTTGACAGAGAGAGAGAAGGGGGTGCAGCAGGGGGAGCAACAGGCAGAGGGAGAAGGAGGAGTAGCCTCCCCTCTGAGCAGGGAGCCCGATGTGGGGCTCCATCCCAGGCCCCTGGGATCATGTCCCGAGCTGAAGGCAGACGCTTAACTGACTGAGCCACCCAGGCGCCCCAACTTTTGTGTTTAAAGATGACTTCTCTTATGAATGGGACAGAGGTAGGTACAAGATTTGATGTCACTTTGGATAGCACGGGCAAATACAATGGCCAGAGTTTAATAGACATAAAAAAGAAGTGGATGTTCTCCCAATTTTTTCTTTGACATCATTTGCTATGAAAGCTTCCATTTCATACCTGTGTCCCCAGTTGAAAGGTAATGCTTCCTTATGTTATTGGTCCTGTGTAAATTGTTTTCCTGATGGCACATTGGGTTGGTTTTTCCAGACATATTATCATTTTAATCTTAGGGTGCTACCACCATCTTAACAGACAGGATGGCAGGATGTGAACAGAGTACGGTTGGAGCTCTGTAGCTCTGCGGCACATGAGAAAGTGCCTGCTCAGATCCTAGGCAAGCCCTCTGAGTTCTTTCCCTCGTTTGGAGACTTAGCAGCTGTGGTGACCTTGGGCAGATTACTTCACTTCCCACAAGCCTCAGTTTCCTTGTAATGGAAGGCAAGGCAGGTTTTACAGAGAGGCAAACTGAGGTTCTGAGCCGGAAGTGCCTTCTCCATGAACTAGGAGGCTGGGCTAGGAAGCCTCAGGTTAGGGTATAACTCTTAGATGTCCACTCCATCTGGATGTCTCTGATACATCAGAGTCATAAGAATGTGAGTTTCAATGATTTATTTTTAAATTTCTTGAAAAATATTATGCGTGTGTGTCATTACTCAGTTTTTTATCCAATCAATAGTACCAAAAACCCAGATTTTGAGAAATGTGCTAGGGTAAGAGACATTGTCATTCATACACTTAAAAATACTCATTTAGGAATTTTTCTTTTAAAATAAAGTTATTGTTATCTTAAAATTTTAGTACGTATTATTATAGAAAACTTGGAAAACACAGAGAAACAGAAGAAAGAAAACATTTACAGGCATGTCTTTGAAGTTACTTTAAGTGCATTTTCTTCCAGGCTTTTTCCTTTCTAATGGTTTACATTGTTGTGGTAAATAATTGGTGGTTAGATTTTAAAAAAAATAACTAGTGATTAAAAATTAATATATTATTAATTTTAAGTCTTTTTCTCTCTGTTTAGTGTAAAGGAATTTTCACATATTAAAAATCTGTGGAAAAGTGTAAAGAAGAAAATAATGCTCATTTAGAGTCTCATCATGTATTTTTCCCATATCAATGGACATCTGTGCTTGAAAATAAAGGTTTGATATCTCCTGCTTCCCCTTTCTTCACCTCTTTATCCCATTTTTTTTTTAGAGTTATTTGTTTATTTTAGAGAGAGAGAAAGAGTGTGCACGTGCCCATGCATGCAAGTGAGGGGTCTTTGGGGGGAGGGAGGAGGAGGGAGGGGCAGAGGGAGAGAGAGAATCCGGAGCAGACTCCCTGCTGAGCACGAAGCCCGACACAGGGCTCCATCCCACAACCCATGAGATTATGACCCAAGCAGAAATCACAGGTCAGATGCTTAACTGACCCAGCCACCCAGGCTCCTCTCTTTATCCTAGTCTTTTAAACAGAGGCTAGTAGTTTCTGTTCCATAGAAGCAGAGATATTCCAGGAAAAAGAAAAAGCTATGTCAAAATGATT
Source organism: Ailuropoda melanoleuca (assembly GCF_002007445.2). Taxonomy (NCBI): domain Eukaryota; kingdom Metazoa; phylum Chordata; class Mammalia; order Carnivora; family Ursidae; genus Ailuropoda; species Ailuropoda melanoleuca. The sequence goes on along the minus strand of NC_048228.1, from coordinate 21,860,929 downwards.
TAAGGATTCCTAAATCCTATACTAATATAACTTTCTCTTGTTCTCAGTTTTCTCTTTTATAAAATTCAGAATTTGGACTAGATGTTCCTCTCCATGGTTGTGTCAAATGATCGTGTTTTATACTTTAAACTTATACAATGTTATACGTCAACTACATATTAATAAAGCTGGAAATATAAATCAGACCAAAAAAGTAATTATGGTGTGAGATAGAATTTTGTAGTAAACTAAGCGCCAAAACAAATATTATAATAAAGGGAAGTTTCATGTATTGGTGGACATTGTTTATTTTCCTAATTACAGTTTTGGGTTTTTTTTTTAACATCACTCTTATTTTGCTATAGATTTATTTTACTTGAGGTTTCAGATCAATTTCTTGAGGTGGGCTAATCTTAACCTTTCAGCCAAGTTTGGAGGTGATGTGGCACAAGATGAAGAGGCAGACCATCTGAGTTCTATTTTTCAAGTGCCAGTGCTTGGGAGTAAGTGTAGGGTGAAGAGCCAAGGGGGCTGAAACCTAACCTCTACTCCATTCACTAAGCAGTACCCACTTTTTGATGTTCTTTTCCTAAGTTGCACGAAAGTACTCTATGGGATAGCAATGACTATGACTGGGTTGTTGAAGGGAAAGCAGACGGTCAATATGGTCCTCAATGTCATCTGCTGACCTGACATCCATTGGAACAGCCATCATCCTATCTAGTCCATGTAATTCCCCAGAATTTCCTTATTCCCATCTCCACAGGCTCTTCATCTCTCTCGTTGTGCTTCTTTTGAGGGAATATGGAAATCATTCTGTTCTCAGGCTGTGCTGGGACACAGGAAACTTGTAACATTGTCTCCACTGCCATCTACTTAGGCACACCATGCATCCATTTCTCCTTGGACGCCCCGCTATTTCCATAAGCTCAGCCTGAACAATGGGTCTAGGTTTCCTTTCCTCCCAGAGACCATCAGCCTTTTATAGGGGTTTTGAATCTTTCCCAGAACTCCGTCCAAGAAGTGGGGACATGCTTCCTCTTTCTGGGACCCACTAGATGTTGTTACCACTTCTCTGATTCCATTTTGGTAAGATGGAGACTTCCCTTTGCCTGAGGAGTCTTTTCTAGTCTGGCGGGTGGAGTGGGGTGAGACTGGGACATTTTGCTCTAACTTATCATGTATTTCCCCTATATGTTTTATGCGCCATGGCTCCTTTTTTGTTTTGTTTTTAACTTCCAAATGGCCTGTTTTAAAATCCTAAATCTCAAAATGAGCCTCTCTAAATCTCATTTTCCGCAGACACATCATTTTCCCTAGTCAAGGAGACAGACAATCTAGCGTCTGGATAGTGGTGGTGGTTTGTGTGTGAGAAGGCAAGGGGGAGCTGGAAAAAAATATTGCGGAATGGGGGTATAGCAATGTGTTAATATTTTTAAAAAGTTGAATAAAGCTTTTTCCTTGTGTTCTTTTTGTTAGTCCTAATATCCTCAAAAGCATTATTTCCCCACTTGAATGACCTAGGAACCCTTTAAAAAAAATCATTTGGTACACGCCTGAGAATAAATCTGTGGATCAGGTGTGTTGAATTGCAATTGTGAAGCTGAGCACTCAGGGAAGGTGACTTGAGGGCTAGAACACCCCATCTGGACTTGTCAACTTTCTTTGGCCACATTTCCCTGGAATGAAGCCTTCACTGTTTTCAACGAAGAGTTTAAAGTCACAGCGCACATATAGGTGTTGACTTTTTAGTGCATTGTCTTTTGTAAGACCTAAGTTGTGATGCACATGGGCGAGAGTGTAGCAATTGCTTCCTTTGTAAGAACTCTTGGCTTTTTGTCTATCTTTTTTCTAGTTGCTTTTCCATGTGGCCGGAGGGAGGTGGAAACAAGTCTGCTCTGAGATCATTGTCTTCCTCTCATTGGCTGCCCCTTAATTTTCTCTTTGAATCTATGCCTTCCAGTAATCTGGAGACTTAAAGAAAGTCTGGGGGCTGGGTGTTTCTTTTTTCTTTTTTAAAAAAGATTTATTTATTTGAGAGAGAAAGAGAGAGTGGAGCAGGGAGAGGCGGAAGGAGAGAGAATCTCAAGTCGACTCCCCGCTGAGCACAAAGCCTGATGTGGGGTCGTGCTCAGGACCCGACCCTGAGATCATGACCTTAGCCAAAATCAAGAGTCAGACGCTTAACTGACTGGGCCACCTAGGCACCCGTGGGGGTGTTTCTTATTGGAAACAAGTTTGACTCTCTCTCTTTTTCAGTGAATTATTGTTTTCCTTTCTTTTTTCTTGAGGTATAATTATATGCAGTGAAATGTACAACTCTTAAGTGAACAGCTTGAAAATGTTTTGCCTATGCAGCCACATGCAGTCATGACCCAGATCAAAACATGGACATTTCCACCTCTCTGGAAGTTTTATATTGCCTCTTCCCAGGCAATACCTACTCCTCCAGGTAATCGCTATTTTGATTTCTATCATCTTTTTGGCAGACTCTGGCATTCTGTGGGCATTCTCTTCTGACGCCTGAAGGGGTAAGCTGGCCCCGACTCTTCCCGTAACCTGCAGAGGAAGGAACGGGTCTCTGGCCATCGTGGGGAAGCCTCAGCTCTCCTGTTCTTTCTTTCAATGCTTTTGTGCTATTGTTTGTTGTTGGATGAGCTTCTCCTTCTGGATTGGAAAAGTGCAAGAGTCAGGTGTTTAGGGAAAAAGGGCCAATGTAGGTCATTTGGCCTGCTTTGGTTCCAGGCCTTCAGCTGCCTTCTACTGAGGAAGTGATATTTTCCAAGTAGTCCATCCCAATCCATCAATAAGTAGAATGCTTTTACTGTTCTCCATAGTCCGTGTTCTTCCACTCAGTAATACTGTGTCTGCTATAGCCTACGGCTGGCAGCCTACAGCTGGCAGGGTTTAGGCTATAGGATACATCTATAATATGTACTTTGGCTCAAGGAATGCTTTCGGTGGTATGTGGTTGCTGAGATTTAAACAAACGTTTTGCATTTTGTTCTGGAGACTTCCATAACATTTTCTAAATTCAGTGGGTAAAAGGCTGGTTTTGTGGACATTTGTGAACAGGGGACACATGGGACCACGGGGTTGGGAGCAATCCAGCTTTGAGGGTGCTAAAGTTGGTGTTACCCCAATGTAAATTTTTTTTGCAAAAAAATACAGAAGCTGGTGGAAGCTGTTAAGAAGGGGTAAAACTCAACCCAGACACCAGTGTGTGAGCCCTCCTAAAGGGCCAGAGAAAAAGAGTAATTTGGGGAAGGGAAGCATTTGTTATCTCTTCTGAAACTTTATGTGGAAAATTGAAGGACAGATCTATGGGGGGGGCATTAATTTATGTCTGGAACAAGAATAGACTTGTTAGTGGGAAGAACTTCATCGTCTCAAGTTTACAGGGCGGTGGCCAGGTGCAAGGATTTCACACGGCTGCATTGGCGTTTTGAGCTGTGTTCTCATGTGTCTATGCTGTGAAACCCTTCCGGTGGATTTGCTTGGAAAACTTAGCATGGGTTAATTAGGTTGTACTAAGTAGCCAGCACAAGCTTGGTCTGCTGTGGTATATGCAGGTTGTTTCCCAGTGACCCCTATGTAGATGGACAGGATATTTTGTTAGGCAGACTTTACTTTCTGCAGGTGTAGACTTTGATCTGGGGGAGGGAAGGTCCAAATACTGGAATGGGAAGGACTTTATTCAGTGGATTGCCACTCATCCTAGAAGCTCTACTTTTCTTCAGGAAATTGGTATAATTATTTTCCAAAATACCCTCAAACTTTTTTCCCCTGTAGGTAAAAATGCTGGTGCTCATATGAGTAGAGATAGGGATATGCTAACATGGAAAGGGCAGCTTGTGAGTCACTGATGGGGGCATGTTTTCCATGGTCAGAATTATACTTACACCTCTTGCTTTTGGCCATTTCCCCCCACTCCAGTCCACTTCAGACTTGCATATTCAGAGTCTGAGAACTCAGGGGCTCTTTCTTGCTGAAATCCCTTCCATTTCCCATGCAAGACCCTGCTATGCTTGTCTTCTTTCTGGTCTCGAGAAATGTGTGAGTCCTTACATCTCCTGATGTCTCCTCATTCTCTTTGTTATCTGCCATCTTGAACCAAAGGCTGTCAGGCATAATTTTGGATGTCAGTGGAATCGGTATAGACAGTCGTATATGGTACGATTTTAAGATTGAATTAATAGCCCATTCTGGGGCACCTGGATGGCTCAGTCTGTTAAGTGTTTGCCTTCGGCTCAGGTCATGATCCTGGAGTCTCAGAATGAAGCCCCACATCGGGCTCCCTGCCCAGTGGGGAGTCTGCTTCTTCCTCTCCCTCTGCCGCTCCCCTCACTCTTGCTCCCTTTCACTCTCGCAAATAAACAAACACATAAATAAATAAATAAATAAATAAATAAATAAATAAATAAATAAAATCTTTAAAAAAAAGAGAGCCCATTCTGGATTATTTCAGATGCTTCTAGATGAAGAGTAGATAGATTCACAAGGTATGGAAGGACAGATGCCTGGGAGCATTGACAATTTCCTGACAACATATTCTGATATTCTTCCCTGCTAATTGACCATTGAATTGCTATTGAACTTGTAAGGTTAACAGGCTGAAAAACAAAATACTGGTGAATGTTGGCTTGGGAGAAGATTACAGTTCCTCCTCCACATAATCCCATCTGTGGCAGAAACTTTTATTTGTCTCACTAAATCAAAGCTCCCTTTCTTCCTTAAATATATATATATATATATCCATCCTCCTGGTTATTGGTTGTAGCAATGCTTTCAGCTATATTTCTAGGCCTCTCTCACAGGCAGAGGTGTCATCTGATACAGTTCTAGCAAATAGGATGTCAGTAGAAGTGATGGGAGGAAAGTATTCTTAGAAGCTTATTGAAAGGGGCTGACTCTGCTGACAAGATCCCTTTTTGCCTTCTGCTCCTCTTCCTGTCTGAGAGGAATTCCAAGACCCCAGGAACTCAGAGTGTGGCCTAGAAGGATCTCTGGGCTCTAGGTGAACAAGTCCCTTGTGGAGAGATGAAGTCAGAGGAGAGCCTGGGTGGGTGGGACTCCTTTGTCCGAGCAGGGGTGCTAGTTGAGACCAGTTTCTGATTTTATTTTCCATGCATAGGTAGGCATTTCTTGGTTTATCCTGTAATTCATTTCTGAAATCAGACTTTATGGTACAAGAACATTAACAGGAAACTTATTTCATAGTATTTTAAATTTTAAAAACTACATCGTGCTCCAGACAAGTTGAAAACTTATCTGTACCAATACCAGCACATAGATATTTATAGCTTTATTCATAATTGCCAAAACTTGGAAGCAACCAAGATGCCCTTTCATTGGTGAATGGATAAATAAACGGTGGGATATCCAGACAATGACATATTAGTCAGCACTAAAAAGAATGAGCTTTCAAGCCATGAAGACACATGGAAAAACCTAAATGCATTTTACCCAGTGGAGGAAGCCAATCTGAGAAGGTACATGCTGCATGATTCCAACTCTATGACATTCTGGAAAAGGCAAAACTATGGAGACAGTAGAAAGATCAGTGGTTACCAGTAGTAAGGGGGAGGGAGGGATGAACAGAAGGAGCACAGAGGGCTTCTAGGACAGTGCTCTGTATGACACTGCAGCAGTGGGAGTGTGTCATTCCACATTTGTCAATGTCCACAGAATGTTGAACACCAACAGTGAACCCTAATGCAAGCTATGGACTTTGAGTGATTAAAAGAACACACGATATATATTGAAAAAAATACATGATGTAAAAAATACATGATATACGTATCATGTAATAACATGTGACATATGTGTATCTCCCTTCTCCACAACTACTTTACCTTCAGGGTCAGAATGAGGGAAAGAAATAAGAGCAGTCTTGATCCTCCAAGGGGTTGGAGCAAAGTTCTTGACCCCTGCCGTATTCTGCCCTGTGTGGCTCTCACTGGGACTATTTGTGGGCCTCCACTACTCCCGAGACCCGTGTCACGGAGTCTAATGCCCCGGGGCCTCGCTGTCTTCTGTACTGGCAAAGGTACACTGAGCCATTTACAAGTGATTTGTTGGGCTGATACTTAGAACCACACTCAGCACCAGCGTGCAATCCTGGAGGGAGCTTGGGGCAAGACTGTCTGGCACCGGTGGAAAAGCCAATCTCATTCGTTAACTCTGTATATATTAAATGCATCCGTGCATGTCAAAAACAGAAGACAAGACTGGAAGAGGGTGAATAAAAATCAGGCATTTGAGACTGAAAAGACTAGTTTTTGGGAAAAGAGTCACAAAATTTACAACTGGAGCTAAAGAAAATATGTTTGCAAAGATCCTTAATTGCACATAAGCATTGACATTAACTTGGATTTAAAAGCCTTTGAAGGGACTCCTGGGTGGCTCAGTCAGTTAAGCGTCTGCCTTTGGCTCAGGTCATGATCCCAGGGTCCTGGGATTGAGCCCCGCATCGGGCTCCCTGCTCAGCGGGAAGCCTGCTTCTCCCTCTCCCTCTGACTGCTGCTCCCCCTGCTTGTGCTCTCTTGCACTCTCTCTCTGTCCAATAAAAAACAAAACAAAAAAACAAAACAAAACAAAAAAAACCCTTTGAAAATATACTGGGCATAAAATATTAGAAACTTATTCTTACTCTTGCCAAATTTTTAAAAAAATTTCTTATGCAGACATGTTATTCATGAAGATTTTTTAGAAAACTCATATTAAAAAGTTCTGTTTTTCTTTCCTCAGATACTCTCAGTCAAGGTCAGAAGTCTTCAACTTAAACTTCATCATAAAGGTGTTTTGGTTTTGAGGAAAGTTTCCTTTCTCCTCAGTAACTGTTTATTGACCTTCAGACTGATTAATGATCAGAAGAGTAAGTCTGAGATAATGTGGATAAAAAGCATCGTGTGGTTTGTTTGGGGAAGCTTTTGCAATGTTTTTGGAGTTCTGCTGTTACCTCTGACCACTGTGGTCATCTTGTGCATAGGTGTCTGACTGTCACTTGGGAAGGCGTAACTTAGATTCACACCACGCTATGTAGTGAGCACAGTTAATGGCCAGTAGCAAGCGCGCCAAGGGGAAGTTGTAATGCTCTGGTTGTCGCTCCATAAGCAGCAGCAGAAGTGCCCTGGAATATTTTACCCTGATTATTATTAGGACCCTGATTATTATTAGGACCCTGATTATTATTAGGACCCTGATTATTATTATTCTACAATTTTTGAGAGCTTATTAATTTTATTATTTATTTATGTATTTTACTCATTAAATTTCACAATAATCTTATGTAACAAATACTATTTACATTTTCTTTGTATGCTTGAAGTTTTCCCAGTTCAATCTGCAGCTTCCTTGATCTCAAAACCCATGCTATCAGCCAGTCAAAATGAACTTTAGTTTATCAAAGGGGTTAGAAGATTGAATACATGGTGTATTAGGTTCTCCAGAAAAACAAACAAATCAAACAGATGTGTATACACACACACACACACACACACACACACAGTAAATATAAATATATTTATATGTATATGTATATTATATAGTAAATATAAATATATAGTAAATACATATATTTGCATTTACTCTAAGGAATTGGTTCATATGATTATGGATGCTGACAAGTCCCAAGGTCTGCAGTCAGCAAGCTAGAGACCCAGAAGAGCTAACGGTGTAGTTTCTCTTCTGGAAGCCAGCAAGCTCCAGACCCAAGAAGACCCAGTGTTTCAGTTGCAGTTCAAAGGCAAGAAAAGACCATTGTTCCAGAGCAAAGCAGTCAGGCCGCAGGATTTACCTCTTAGTGACCTTTTTGGTCTATTCATGTCTTCAACTGATTGGATGAGGCCCACGCACACTGAGGAGGGCAATTTGCTTTACTTAGTCTACTAATTCAAGTGTTAATCTCATCCAGAAAACCCTCAACAGACACACCCAGAATGTTTGACTAAATGTGTGATGATACATATTTGAAATTTAATTTTTATTAATTTTGCATCAAATAAGTAGATAAAATGTAGATAGAATGTGCCTCCTACCATTTAACAAAAACAGTATTTCACAATTATATTAATGAAAAGATTCATAAGGGTCATGAAGATAAAATTAATGAATTCTTAGATCTATAGGAACAGTTCAGTATCTCAGAGACAAATGCCTATAGTTCTCGTTCTATGAAAAGGTACATGTTTCTGTTTATTTTTCTCCTTTACTTAAAATTAGTGTTTGTTATTGCTATTCAGTTTAAAATTTCTTCATAAATTTCCTGGCACTTTGCTATCGTTATTATGCCGTGACTGAACGTGCATATTTAGACACCTTGAGTTGTTTGAAATTGTCAGCAAAATTTCTTGCTGTATTGTCGGTGTTGGGGAAATTTTATTGGATAAGATGTCTTAGTGGAATATAGCCAGATGGGGAAACCAAAGGTAAAGATACCAGTGTGTTAACATTTTTCTTGGCATTTTAATATAAAACTTGTGCAACAGAGAACCTAAATTGTACTCCCTCATTCTCAAAGTTTTAGGTTCTTTTTTCCTATGGTCATAAAAAAAACTATGAAAGCTCTCGGTGTGGATTGGCGTGTCAGTCACGGTTCAGTCAGAAAAGCAGAAACTCTAGGATGCATATAATGTATAATGCATGTGCACGTGTGTGTGCATATAATGCATGTACATGTGTGTGTATGTATGACTTGACCTTACACAATTGTGGGAGCTGATTAAGCCGTCTCTGCAACGCTGTCACCTTCCTGACTGATGGAGGAATTCTGCAGCCCACAGGGCCGGCAGTCAGGAAGAAGATGAAGGTATGGGGGATAAAGACCAGGGACAAGCAGGAAACCATGAACAAGAGCTGGAGCCCATGAGAACAGACAGAAGCCCATGTCAGATCCTGAGCGGAAACTAGGGCCCCTCGTCATGGCACTAAACACTCACACCTGGCCCAGAAGTCAGAGACACTGAGGAGGATCCTGGGGAGGCTGGAGAGGTTGTAGGCCTGCGTTGACCTCATGCCAACAAAGTGAGTCAGCAGATCACTGACACGTGGGCTGAGGCTACACTTCTGCCCTTTGAATTTCCCACGAGATTCTCTTGGGATGACCCTAAACAGAAACAAACAGTTTCTGGCAAATGTAGTTCAGATGAACGAAGATGACACATGACAAAGCCACCACGGTTACAGACTCTGATCACTGAGAGCCTATCCATTCATTAAGCCATTCGTCAATCTGAAATCCTGAACTCCAGCTCGGCGCTCTAGTTGCATGGGGCTTACCCAGCATCCATCTGGCCATCCCTCCAAAGACAGCTTGTTAATTTCTCTCTCTCTCTTCCAATCTGTGTGTGCGCGCACGTGTGCGTGTGTGTGTCTGTGTATGTGTATATATATGTGCACACACATGTGTATAAACTTGTACATTATTTGTAAAATTATATGCACACATATACACACATACATTCTCACAATATATGGACTAAATCCAGGGTAAATTTTACTTGTATTTCATTTTACTTATATTTTATTATAAGTGTCATGTTTTACACTTGGCTGTTATTTTTTTAAAGATTTTATTTACTTGTTTGACACAGAGAGAGAGAGAGAGAGCATAGGCAGGAGGAGTGGCAGGCAGAGGGAGAGGGACAAGCAGATCCCCTGCAGAGCAGGGAGTCCAATGTGGCTCTCCATCCAAGGACCCTGGGATCATGACCTGAGTCGAAGGCAGATGCTTAACCAACTGGGCCACCCAAGGAGCCCAGATACTTGGATAGTTAGTCCCCCTCTGACCACCATCACCATTCTTAGTATGACTGGATATCTTGGGCCAGGTGACAAATGACTGAGCCTCCTGCCTTTAGCTTAGTCAGAGTGGGTTGCAGCCCATTTTCGTCCATGACTGGACTCATGAGCTGACTAGGCGGAAGAAGGCCCTCTCAGATTCATCTCTTACATTTTACATACTGGAATAACTCTTACTTATTCTAGGTTTGGGCATTTGAATATCTTCATTCTTCCATGTTCTTTTCTGTGTTTCACAACAAATTACCACAGATTCAGCAGTTTAAACCAGCACTTACTATCTCATGGCTGGATTCCCTGCTCAGGATCTCACGAGGCTCAAACCAAAGTGTGGGCAGGGCTGTATTCCTTTCTGGAAGCTCTAGGGAAGAATCTGCTGCCCAGCTCATTCGAGATGTTGGTAGAATTTGGTTCCTTCTCATGAGTTCCACGTGGCCCCTGCATTTACCAGCAGGCACCTCCCTGTTGAGTCCTTCTCAGGCTTTTAATCTGTATTCGTTTTCTTGGGATTTTTGTACCAAGTTACCACAAGCTGGGTGCTTTAACCCAGATTTAATGATATAAATTCATTCTTTCACAATTCTCGTCTAGAACTCCAGGTGTTGATAGGTCCATGCTCCCTATAGAAGTCCTAGGAGAGAAGCCTTCCTTGCCCCTCTCTAGCTGCTGGTGGCTCCAGCAGTCTTCGGGGTCTCTGCATCTGTCGTCACGCGGCTTTAGTACTGGTGTGGGCTCTGTGCCTCTGCAGCCAAACCTCGCTCTCTTTTTTATTTTTTTTTAATTTTTATTTTTTTTAAACATTTTATTTATTTATTCAACAGAGATAGAGACAGCCAGCGAGAGAGGGAACACAAGCAGGGGGAGTGGGAGAGGAAGAAGCAGGCTCATAGCAGAGGAGCCTGATGTGGGGCTCGATCCTGTAATGCCGGGATCACGCCCTGAGCCGAAGGCAGACGCTTAACCGCTGTGCCACCCAGGCACCCCCCGCTCTCCTTTTTAATACAGATGCCAGTCATTGGATTTAGGGTTCCCTCTACCCCATCTAGTATTACCTCACCATAACTCGATTACATCTGCAAAGACCCTATTTCCAAAAGGATGCATTTACAGGTCCTGGGGGGCAGGACCTGAACATACTTTTGGCTGAGAATTTTTTCATCCTTTTTTTTCATTTTCACATTGTTCTTGAAATCTGGTGTTTATTTTACGTTTACAGCATAATTAAGTTGGGCTATTCACATTTCAAGTGCACGATGGTGTCAACCTAAATAAAGAGGTAAACTGACGCAAGCTTGAATTGCCAGAAATTGAGTTTATTTGGGAAAAGCAGGGGAATTGCAATGTGGGATATGTGTACTGTAGCAGGCTACAGGCACGTTCCTCGGGAATTGGGGGCTGGTTTTATTTATGGGCAAGAAGTGCAAAGAGGGAGCAGTCCAGCCAGAGTCCAAGCAGTAAGTTCATTGGCTTGAGGATAGGGAGAGATTCTCAGCAGATGTTCATTAGTCGGGAGATAAGAGTTGGTCTTTTGTAAACAAGTCACTTACAGTAAATCAATCTCTTTCAGTCCTTAAGTTCTGTTTTTCCGAGGGCACATGCATGAGATTCTTCGTTTCATAACCTCCGGTTCCGTTTTAGATATTGAAATCCTCTCACCGTGGACACATGTGTCTGGTAGCTGCCATCTTGGACAATATAGGTGTAGCAAGCACCTCAAAATCATTAGTCTTAGGGAAGGTTATGGAAATATCCATCCACTTACTCCTATAACCGCTCCCTTGCATTCCAGTTTTACACATGTACTGGTGGCCAGCAGGTTCCCACAGCATCTCTCACTGGGATGCCAGAGAAATTCCAGAGCAGGAAGAGAGAAATCGGCTTGCAGGTGAGGCAAGGTGCTGTTGGGTTGAACTTGCTTGGAGCTGGATAGCAGGGCAAAAACTAAAAGTGGGCAGAGATGAAGTGAGACAGGTTACAAGACGTGTCTGATATATCTAGCAAGCAGAGAAATGAAAATAAAAACAATAAAGTGACGCTATTTTTTGTTCATCGTATTGGGGGAGATTTTTTAAATGGCAAACCCTTTTAGGCGGCTATTCAAATGAGAATCTGCACACAAGCTCTGCAAATGAAAAGCGTTTGGGAATCGCTGAGGAGGTGTTAAGACAGGGTGCGGCCACTGATTAGATACCAGAGGTCAGGGAAAGGGAGGGGTATCACTGGGCTCTAGCCTGAGTCACTGGAAGGATTCCTCCACTTTGTTAACTTGGACTGGGGATACAAGAAGGAGAACTGGTTTTTCAGGAATAAGAAAGGCTTTGGAATGTTGAGTTAGAAATTTGTGTTCCGAGCTTGTTAATGAGGTGAGATTTGTGAGTCACTGCAAGTAAGTCCTAGCTGACTCCTTCTCCAGAAAGATAGTGAGATTTTGAAAGGGCTTAGGGGAAAATGCCAATATTTTTTTTCGAAGATTTTATTTATTTATTTGACAGAGAGAGAGAGAGAGAGCACAAACAGGGGGAGTGGCAGAAGGAGAGGGAGAAACAGGTTCCCCACCAAGCAGGGAGCCCAATGAAGGGTTAGATCCTAGGACCCTGAGATCATGACCTGAGCCGAAGGCAGATACTTGACTGACTGAGCCACCTGGGCGCCACCCAGAATGCCAGTATCTCAGGGTGTTCTGAAGGGTGAAGCTAGTGGAGGAGGGCAGGTTTGGAGAGGTAGGAGGAAAACAAAGAAATCAGGCATCACAAATTGGAGATACTTCCAAGGGAGACGTTTAACAGGGTTGAATGCCGCAGAAAGGTGGAGCGTAAGAAAGCCACAATAATGCCGTTCAACTTGATGAATGGAAAAGTGTTTGAGACCTTTGAGGGAATAATGTCTGTGGAGCGAAATGGGCAAGATTCAGATTGCGCAGGGTTGGAAGGAGTTAAGAGACCCCTTCAACAAGAAGTGACCTGTATGTTAATGAAAGAAAAGAGAAATGGCTGTAGGAGGAAGTAAGATCAATGAGATGGCCATTGGACTCCAGAATTGTGAACAGACTTATTTTGTAGACATTTAATAAGATATAAATAGGTTTTTAAATAATTAGAAATCTAACATTATTTAAATTATTTTGATTAAAAAATTGATATTAATTTTAGCTTGCCTTTTAACTTAAATAGATAAATTTGAGTCTTTTAGAAGATAAGTATTTTTACTGAATCGTACGACAATTAAAATGTTTCTTTTTTTTAAGATTTATTTATTTATTTATTTGAGAGAGAGAGAGAGAGAGAGAGGGCACAAGCATGTGGGGAGAGGCAGAGGGAGAGGGAGAAGCAGGCTCCCCGCTGAGCAAGAAACCTAATGTGGGGCTCGATCCCAGGACCCTGGGGTCATGACCTGAGCCAAAGGCAGATGCCTAACCGACTGAGCCACCCAGGCACCCGAAACGTTTCTATTTTAGTTTATGTTAATGATAACATTAAAATTGTGTATACTTTGAATATAATGACATTTGATCTTACAATTCTTTAGATTGGCACTCTCCAATAGAAATATAATGTGAATTACGAACATGAGCCACATAAGAAATTTGAAATTTTCTAGTAGTCACATTAAAACAGCAAAAAAGATGAAATTAATTTTAATAATATATTATTTATCAGTATAGTAAAAATATCTAAAGTATAATCAATATAAAAGTTTTTAATGAGGTATTCCATATATTTTTTTTTCCAGCCTTGGAATTGTATATTTTATACTCAGAGCACATCTCAATTTGGACAGACCACATTCCATGTGCTCAGTAACTGCATACGGCTAGTGGCTACCACATCGGACAGTGTGTCCTTTGATCATTGTGGTCAATAGAAAAACAAAATAGGTGAAAATCTGTATTAAATCAACTTAATTCATGATTCTGCTGAAATGAAGGTAAGGAAATGAAATGTTATGAAATAAAGTATGTATTGATTTATAACGGATGTGTGTTTTTATTTTATTATTTATCCAAACATCAACAGAATACTCAGACATGCACAAGTATGAATGAATCAATTCTCTGACATTTTTCAGGCATATAAGAACCAACTTATACATGTTTAAATTTTGTCATTATAAAGTATCAAAGTAGAAGACTAAAACATTTCATTTAAGAGTTTGCAAATTTCATTTATAACTTCTAAATATTTAGACATGGTATGTGGGCCCTCATTAATACTCTCGCCTCAGGCCCTGCAAATGTTGGGGCCTTGCTTGTAACTCTCTTCCCTCAAATATTGACATGGCTCATTCCCTTACTTTTTTGGGTATGGGCTCAAATTTCCCTACCTCAGTGAGAACCAAAACCATATATGCTCACATAGTTTACTGCGTCTATTAATAGGACTTTACTATTTTATTATTTTCATCAACATAGCTATTAGTCCAGGAAACTCTTGCTGAGGAAGAGAAAAGTTGTAAATAACGTTCTTGTTCATTCCAAAAACTTCCTGAAAGGCTATCAGCTTTTTCTGGAAAGCATCACATTACAACTTACACCCCAAGACTACTTGAAGACTCTGAAGACATCACCTTAACATTTTCACCTTGCTGCGACCACCGATGCTAAACTTCCGAATTGTGATCCTTACACAATGTTAGCCAAGCACTGCCATTGAAAGCCTGGCTTTAAACTGACTCAGGTCTCAATACATATGCCAGCGTAGCCCCCCCAGTAATGAGATTCTGCTAAGACTCTGTAGTTTCCTTTATCAAGGTGAATATAAGCTCCGTTTGTCTAACCAAGAGGTTGTCTTCGTGCTATTTTGGGGCATCAGTATGGCTTTTCCAGAACATTCTTGTTTAGAATTACAACCCTGCCTTCACCCCTGTACTTCCTGTCCCCTTCACTGCCTTAATATTCGCCCTAGCTCCTCTATTTCACTTATTAATGTGTTATTGTGTCATTCTGCTGTAATAATTTCAGTCCCACGGAAGGCTGGCATTTCCGTCTCTGTGTCTAGAGCAATTGCTGGTACCTAGCAGATTGTCAGCGGTTGTTGTTGAATGAATGAATAGTATCTAATTATGCACACGACTAACTTAAGACCCAAATTAGCATGTGGGGCAGACATCTTTAAGCAATTTAATTGGCTCACATCCTACAAACCTTTATGAGTCTTCCTCACATTAAAGAAGGTCAAGGAGCACATGTGGTAACTGTTTTATGATTCTTTTATTTGAGATTTTCATTTTTGTTTTTATGACTTTTGGCTACTAGAAAAACATCCTCTGTGGGACTTGGGTTCCTCAGAAGTCTACCTGTCTTTGGTTGTACGATTTCATAATCATATTTGAGGAACATACTGGTCCTATCCATAGGAATTCCGTCAGCCTGTCTCCGCATCCATTCAGGCTGGCCTTTGGTTAGTCAAATTGTTTTAAACAAGAGAATGTGAGGAAAAGTCTTTGATCATTCCTGATGTTCTTTAATTCCAGAGAGGTTCTAACTCTCGAAGGAAACTTTGTTTTTTTTACGACTTTATTTATTTGACCGAGAGAGCCAGAGCACAAGCAGGGGGAGCAGAGGGAGAGGGAGAGGAAGCAGACTCCCCGCTGAGCAGGGAGCCTGATGTGAGGCTCGATCCCAGGACCCTGAGATCATGACCTGAGCCAAATGCAAACGTTTAACCTGAAACTTTTTTTTTTTTTTTAAGATTTATTGATTTATTTGAGAGAGTGAGACCGAGCGTGAGCAGGGGAGGTGCAGAGGAAGAGAAGACAGAATCCCAAGCAGACTCCAGACTCTGGCTAAGCGCAGAGCCCACTTGGGGCTCAATCCTATGACCCATGAGATCACGCACCAAGCTGTAACCAAGAGTCGGAGGCAGAACCGCCTGTGTTACCCAGGTGCGCCTTGGCAAAAACATCTGTATGAGAAATGATATCTGTGTCTACAGGACAAGCCATCTTTTCATTCCCTGTGTGTTACTAATTTTATTTGTCCTGGATCAGAGAGATTTATGCTTAGAACATCCTCCTCACCTCTATTTTTACCAAAATAAACTTTGCTATAATACTTTCACTTTCCGGGTGCCTGGGTGGCTTGGTCGTTAAGTGTCTGCCTTCGGCTCAGAGAGTGATCCCAGAGTTCTGGGATCGAGCCCCACATCGGGGCTCCTCCGCTGGGAGCCTGCTTCTTCGTCTCCCACTCCCCCTGCTTGTGTTCCCTCTCTTGCTGCCTGTCTCTATCTCTCTGTCAAATAAATAAATAAAATCTTAAAAAAAATAAAAAACTTTCACTTTCACATAATAAGACTCAATAGAGACATAAAACTCACCACTGTATTTACTGTATGGATGATTTTGAAAATGTCATCTACCACATATCCAGGTATCAACCTTGGTAAGAAACCAAGGAAGAAGTGGCCATAATTCCAGGAAAAGCTATGCTTGTCCTGTGTAGCAGGCAGGCTTTGAATGTACACTCTGTTCATACATTGTATCAGTTTCTTTCTTTGCTTTGGTTGCTAGGAAACTCAGAGCCAAACTTGTTCCTTACCTTTGGCAGATGGGGACTTCCTAAATTTTTACTTTGGATTTATTTTACTCTTCCTCCAAGATTCCCCTTCACTTTGACTTTTTTAAATCTATTTTATCCCATTTAATTGTATGCATTTTTATCAGTCGCCTCAAATCCTTTTTCGATGTAAGTGTAAATGCGAGAATAAGTTAATATGCAAACAAACAAATAAATAAAATGAGATTTGTTCAGGAAGAGGAGACATTTTAATTGTAACTTTTCAGCTTTTCTGCACCCAATGTATTCCCAGTTTTTCTTCTAGTGACTGAAAAATTTACCCCAGATATCAGTTATTAAATGTGAAAAATGCACATAAAATTGGTGTCTTTTAAAAAACCATATAGAATAGTTTAATTGCTTTATATAAATGAAATGCAGGTCACTGCAGTTGATTAGCTCATTCTTTTGTATTATTAATTTTACTAAATGAAGCAGCTGTTAATGAAATATTCAGGAGGTCAAGTCATCAAGATTCATGAAGCATCATATTTCACCTGAGAGGCTTTGTTGTCAGTTATCAAACATAAAATGAGTAGGGTGAAAAAATGAGTCTAAGAAAAATAATTTAAAAGTTGTCAGCATAGTAATTAATCCGTTGGGCATTTTCCATGTTGATGATAAATGACATCTAATTACTTAAGCATTCTGTATTGTGTCTCCTCTCCAAAATTATTTTTTGGGAAGTTCACAACTATTAGACAATTTCTTAGGCCTGATGTGTGCCTACGTCAACTCTTTCTTTTCCATTTCATTCCTCATGCCATTTCAATAATGGAGGATTTGGCCTAAACCTACTGGCTGTGTAATTTCCAGGTTGTAGCTTTTAATTCATACAGAAGTGTCATAGCCTGAGCAGGCTTGTTGGGTCATACCTCTTTCTTCCCTTCTTGGGGAAGTTTAATCTGTGATCCTTTGAGTTACCCAGATAAAAAACTTTCAGCAAATCTCCAAGTCTTTTTTAAGATCTTGAATTTAAGATGAAGATTCATGGAAACTTGGTCTAGGACATCTGTTTTGATGGAGTTTCTGCCAGCCAGTGAAAGGGTAGTGAGCATTCAGCAAGACTATCGTGAACTCATTCCCTTTAAGCATGATCTTTCTGTTCATCATTTACAAATGAAAGACCAAAGGAATGGTGCAGAGTGAACTGAAGGCCATAGGGATGGGCTTGAAGAATACTGAGGGAAAATGTTTCCCTTAACATTTTGTTAAGTTAGGTTTGGAAGCCAAGAGAGAGGTGACAGAATCAATAGAAGTGATGTTGAGCATTTGTCAGTCGGGGTGCAGTCAGGAAAAGAGAAAGCACAGGAGCTATTTTAACAAAGAAAATTTAATATGGGGAATCAGTTAAATGGGTATTAAAAGGAACACAGAGGGGTGCCTGGGTGGCTCAATTAGTTAAGCGTCCAACTCTTGGTTTTGGCTCAGGCCATAATTTTAGGGTCATGAGATTGAGCCTTAAGTAGGGCTCCATGCTCAGGGGGGTGGGGGAGTCTGCTTAAGATTCTCTCCCTCTCCCTCTGCCCCTCCTGCCACGTGTGTGCACGCATGTGCACACTCTCTTTCAAACTAAGTAAATACATCTTAAACAATAAAAAGGAACACAGAGATGATACCTTCGGGAAGTAGCTTCCTTCCTAGTACTGAGGGCACAATGAGAAGAGGATGGGGCTCTCAGAAAGTCTGGAAGCTTGAAGGAGAGGCCCTCAGAACTGCGTGGCTGGCAGTGGTGTGTCTTAGACGGTCATCATTATGAGGCTGGATCTGAGAGGAGGGGCAAAACCGGAGACTGGAACCCCCTGTGCTACTTGGGTAAAAAGCCACACTGGAGTGACCCAGACAAAAGAGAAAACAAAAGAGAACTGGGGAGTTATTTCTTCCTCCTCCTGCCTTCTAGATTCCCTTTAGTTTCTCCCACTGGTGAAACCTAACGGATGTCAGATGGCAAAGAAGTGTTTTGCAGAAGCCCAGTCCCAGTATCACAAAGCTATGAGGTCAAGTTCAAAGATGAGGGACCATAGTTGCATTTCTGACACAGAGATGCTATATGGGGATGAAAATAGGAGGGAGAAAACCTAAAAAAATTCTTAAAAATGTAAAAAGAGGAGAAAAAAGATCTTTAAAAAAAAACCCACAAAACTGGAACCCAGAGAAGAGATAGTTGTATTTTATTATTTATTTATTTATTTATTTATTTATTTATTTATTTATTTATATTTTTGAGACAGAGAGAGTGCGTGCGCACAAGGTCGGGGGAAGGGGCAGAGGGAAGGGAGAAAGAGAATCTTAAGCAGGCTCCAGGCCCCGCGTGGAACCTGAAGTGGGGTTTGGTCTTACCACTCTGAGATCATGACCTGAACCGAAATCAAGAGTTGGCCACTTAACCTACAGCCACCCTGGTGCCCTGAGAAGATAATTTTAAATAAATATTTACAGAATCTGCTTTAACTGACAATGCTTTTTAGACTGGGTTTGAGTGTTTTGTTGTGATCTGGTGCTGTGACTTTATCTCAGGAGCACGGGTGGAAGCAGCAGTCTACCCAAAAGGCCAGTCACGGCTTCCTTGTGGATGAAACTAAGTAAAAAAAGGCTTAGCTAAAAGAAAGTAATCAAAGAAAAAACACAGAAACTAAATTGAATAGACCCTCGAAGGGTTAGGTACGTTCTTCTTTTTTTTTTCCCCTAAATTAAAAGTAATGAGAAAGCAATAGGAAATACCAATACCCAAGTCTAAGTTGATAGTGAACCATTCCACTCAAACTAGATATATTTATGAGAAATGTTCAGATATTGAAAGAAATAATTAATAATAACTACATTTAATAATAACTAATGTGTGACCTCAGACAAATAACTTCTTTGGGTCCTTTTTTCTTGAATTGAGCTAAATGAATCTTAAGCATTTATAGTCCAAACCCAGCAAACTGAAGATTTTCCTCTAGTCTTAATTTTATCAATCCCAAGTTCTTAGATAACAGGATTCAATTAACTGCAGTGGTGTCAGAGATTATGAAAGTGATAAGTCAAGAAAAGATACATGGAGACCAAGGAAAGACATTTAATTCTATGGTGTAACAGGCTCTAATGCCAATTTCTTTTATTAAGACAATATATTCAGTGTTTCAATAATCTCAGGCATTTGAAAATCTTTCAATAAGATGACAAGGAAGGAAGACACAAAGCCATTTTTAAAATAGGTTCTTGCACTTTTGAAAATGAAATCCTGGAGGGGGAAGAAATCCAATCAGGATCCTGATGTCATCTGCTTGCTTAGATCATTACTCGCTTACCTTCAATCACTATTTCTTAAAGCTGAGACTCATGGATATCTGAAACTACATCTACAGACTCCAGCATGAGAAATAGCTTTTAAGTTGTATCATGGACTTAATAAATTGGAGAGAAGTTTATCCTGATGACCAAATAAGAGTCACTAATTTTCTGCACAGTCATGGATGAGTTACTGATTAGTTACTTGGTGTGTCTGTTGCTGGTGCGGAGGAATGAATGCAAGAATCAGAGCTAGTGCCCCTGTTGCCTCTGTGGATGTCCAGCTGGGCCTTTGTGTTCTGGGTGCATCATGTCCCCCATGTACCGAGTGGGGAAAGGAAGCGTTTGCTTGGCCAGAGTAAGAGAGAGTTTTGGACTTACCTTTGAAAGATGGTTGAATTTATTGAGACTAGAAGGATGAAGGGGTGGTGGGTTCTATGGTGACCAGAGCACCAGCCTGATGGAGGTCCATGTGTGGATGCCTGTAGACTTGGCACTCACACTGTTGCCTAGGTTGGGTGGCAAAGGTCCCAGTGGTAAAACTTGCCACAGGTGTATACAATGCCAACTGACCTACTAATCTTCACCTAGACTGTGTAGACTTGGACAATGAGCATCTCAGCAGTGACCATAATGGACTAAACATCAAAAGATCTTCCTCAATTTTCCCAAACTGTATACATATTAGGGGTTTTGTACAATATTAAGAGAGGTGTAAGGGCCCCCAACTGACTAATATTTGATTTCCTCCCACCAGTTAACAACTAGGGACATTGTTATATGAGCAACAAATTCACACCATATGAGTAGTACACACCTGCTGAGAGGAACAGAGAGTGATATGATTTAACAGATTATTGTTGAAAAGTTTTTTACTAATAGTTTAAAATTCAAAGACCCATCCATAATTGTTTCTAAGCCCAAACCATGTGGCTACTATGATATTAGACACTTATAATACAAAAATTCATAATAATAAGATTAGAACTTTGTGGCTTGTGGAATACTCTCACAATTCTCATCTCTTTTCATCTGCACAATTCTATGAGATATCATTGTTCCTCACTTACAAGCAAGAAAGTTGAAGCTCAAAAGGTTACTGGAGATACTTTGTGTCATTCTAAAGTGAATAAAGTCATAGGTTAGATACTCAGGGTGAAGGGAAGGGCTGCTCTCGGCAAAGAACAGCTTGTGTGAGAGACTGAAGTGGGAGAGAGAATGTATCCTGCTTCCCTCCCCACCTGAAAACTTATTATTTTGAACGTGTTTTAATTTAGAGACAAGTTATATGATTAGTTCAATGAGCATCTTTCCCTTAGATTCACAACTTTAACATCTTGCCACATTTGAAAATAATTGCAGGAAAAATGAGGCTTCACCTTTGAATGTTTCCATATACTCTCTTAAGAATACAGTTATTCTTGGGGTGCCTGGGTGTCACAGCGGTTAAGCGTCTGCCTTCGGCTCAGGGCGTGATCCCGGTG